>NW_005842653.1:409753-434410 GCF_000455745.1 Alligator sinensis | reverse complement strand
GGAATGGATTTGTGTGCTGGGAGGAAGCGGCAGGCTGACTTCTTTGTTTAAACTTGTTGCTGTGACTAACCTTCTCCATGTCTAGCATTATGCATGGTTGAGTGCTGCGCACCCTTTCCTCAACACCTTGATCATGCCTCTGGGGGTGGCTGAATTTGCTGAGTGCTTCTAGCATTTCACAGAAAATCAGTGGTGTCCATCATGGATCCCAGGTGAAAAAAAAATGTTCTTGAGGCATCTCTGAGAACCAGTTATGGCTCTGGGACTTGCTGTGACTGTGGAAGCTGGTTCCTCAGATCTCAAGGGTTGGATGGGGCTGGTGAGTTTGCTGTTTCTGCTCTATAGCTGTAACTCTCTTGCTTTTTTTTATAACTAGCAACTCCAGCTACTTTCTTCATCACTCCTTGCTGCTGTTAGAGCAACAGCAGTCTCCCTGATTTGGGCTGGGATGCTGGCTGCTAGCAGGGAACTAGGAATAAAAGCAGACAGCCAACCCTCTTTCCTTTGGGAGTGAGACGTTTGATGTCTCTCTACAGGGCCAGGGCTCCCACTCCCAGCTATACTGGGATTTGTGGCAGTCGTGGGAATTGGGAATGCTGATAAATTACATGTAGAAAAATTCCTCAGTGAGAGGAGGGAGAATGAAAACACACACACACCCCCAAGCACAAAATCTTACAGCCAAGCTGCATGAACTGTTGTGCTCACGGAGGCTGAGACTGACACCCTCCCACACCTGACTAATGGGAGTCCATCAGGGAACTCATCATGATCGATGGTCAGGATCCATCTTCCCAAGCAGTGCACAGGCTTGGGGCTACAAGGCAGCTCCCCCAGAGCTACTGTTCCAGCCTGTGGGACACGTTATACCTCAATAACTCAAGCCATATTGGCATGGATCCTGTGGCCCCTGTCTCTGTCCATCTTCCTGTGGCCTCCCCTACAATATTTGTGATCCACATGCAGACTGCTAGTGCAGCATGCTTAGGCAGGGTTGGATGAGGGCAATTTGGGACTCTTTGCACACCCTATGTGCAGTCACCCGCCCCTACCCCCACCCTTTTGCCTGAGTAATAGCAGCCCATCCTTCTCTCCCCGTGACCTTGCTCCCTTCAGCAGGGTTAATGGAACATCTGCGTTGTTGCCAGCGAGACAGAGAAACCCCCTTCTCAGGGAGGATGATAGTCATCAGATTAGCTCTGTCTCAGACAGGGAGTGTCCCAACCCATGAGTGCTCCCTCCTCAGTCATACACAAACCTAGGCGATGAGTGGGTGGCAAGGATGGGTCAGGATGCAGCAGTCCAGGACCAGATAATAGGGGATCACATACTTTGCACAAATGAAATCCCAGCCCTACTGAACAAACATCAACCCTGTTTCAAACCATTGCATGCCTGGCTGAGGGGGAGGGCAGCTACTGCTTTGAAGCCCAGAGGTTTTGGCACACGTTTTCCAGTATTTTATTTGCCCTTTATGTTTAATACCAGATTATCAGGTTCTCCGCTCTTTTGCTGGTCTTTCAGTTTTGCCTCTCCCTGAAGCTTTGTCTGAATTTTGCCAGAAGTTGCAGGGCAACCTTGGTAAACCTCCCCATGGGATAACAACAGCTGCCTCACTGGCAGGGTGGGGTTTGCCTTCTCTCAACCCAAGTAGCTACAGGAGGGGTGAAGGTGTCATGCAGCACCCCAGCATCCAAGAGAATTTCCCACACCTCACAACTTGAGCTAGGGAAACTACTTTGCTTTCTAAGCCCTACAAGGGGAACAAACACCTGAACAGACATAGTCCATCTATCTTTGTAAACTTGCATGTGATTTCTAGTCTCTTTCTTATTCGATATGTCTTTCTGTGCCGGTTCAGGTCCTATACAGAATGAACACATAAGTCTTGCAAGTTACCTGGAAACAATAACACTCGTTAGACTAAGTAGCTAAGTATCATCAACTAAGTTGAAACTAGACAATGTACTTTGTTTGATGGATACATAGTCAATATTAATCTTTCTTACTAAGAGAGCTATTATATTTGCTAATACATTGAAAAAAACCCAAATTTTGTAATTAAAAGCTGTTTCAGAACAAAAATCACAATGTTTAACAAATGCTGGGCAAAACATTTCAACATTATCAACATGTTTTTCTAGGATTCCCTTTCCCCCTGCAAAAAAATGTAGCCATTCTAGTTTCAGGAGGCATTTTGATTTCAACAGATTTTAATATTTAAACGGAATCTGGTTTCATCAATGTTTTTCTGACTCATTCTTCTTATTAATGATGTTTCATTAATCATTAGTCTCTCATTAGTCACAAAAGTTCAGCTTAGAACCTAAAGTGTGCTTTGTAGACACATAAATAGAGGAACATGCATTAATTTTTAAGTGGTAACCCATGAACAGAAAAACATGGTTCAGCTGCTTACCAAAGAAGGCCTCTAATGGAATGGAAGCAAAGCTGTGCTCTTATATTTGAGAAAACTTGGAAGTGGTCTCAAGAAAAGAGGTTACATAGTATGGATGAATTTTGTGCAGGTTCTATATTAAGTTCCTCATATTAGAAAATATGCACAGAAGGCTTTTAGAGGCAAAAGAAATATCTCTTCATGTAACTGTGATGGTCAAAGACCTGTTGCTGGTGCAACCACTGCTGGAATCCAGTAAGCAACACTGGGGTCCACAATATAAAAGGGTGTTGAAAAAGCTGGAGAAAGCACAAGAATGACTGAAGGAGGGAAACCATGTCTTAAAGAGAAAGTATCAAGCTCCTTTTAGTGAAAGAGAAAGTTAAGGGGGAATTGGTCACAGTCTATATGTAGCCATACAATGAACAGCCAATGGAGACAATTCTCTGTCTAGGCAAGATACGGCACTACCTGGTGGCTGGCAGCTGAGGTTAGTCAAACTTAGAATCTAGAATGAAATGCAATTTTTAACGTCAGGGTCCTCCTGCATTGGAACCCATTCCTAGGTTGTGGTCCATCACTAACTAGATGTTTTTTCTAAAAGATCTATTCTACTTCAGACAGGAATGAATTTGGGGAAGCCCTATGGCTGAAGTTATGCAGGAGGTCAGGCTAGATGATCACGAGGTTTCCTGCTTTGCTGACATAATTGATCAATTCTAGTGCACGATATACCTGCCCTACATATTACAAGACTTGTAACATATTACTCCTGTTAGGAATAAAAATTAGGTTATCGTTTCTACTTTTTCCACTGCGGCAATTAAAGGAATTCTTTCCTCCTATCTATATTTCTTGCAAACTATTTTAGAAGTAAAATAGCTAAATAGAGAGAAACCTTTAGTGCTAAAGGAAGGATTTTTTTCCCCCTCCAGTATAACATTTGTTTCAGGCTGAAATGATGACTAAGGAGGGTTGAACAATTCCCAGGACAGCTTGCATTTGGTTTTTTTGCAGTGCAAAGCTGGCCCTTCTTTCATTACTGATAACAGATTTATGACTTTAGGCGTTGGCTCTTTTATCAATGCTATGTTTTCAGGCTTCATTAAATGAATAGACTTTCAACTGCAAAAAACAAAGAGCTGAATCAGGAAGGCAAATGGCCTTTGTGTATGCAATTTCATATTCACTTTTCATTTATTTTCCTAATAAGTTTATTAAGTATTCCTTTGTGGTAACCTGCTCCTTAAAAAAAAAAGGCTTCTCTTTACTGTAGTTAAAGCATATATATTCTTGAGGGAAGCAGACAGAATTTTCCCCATTGTTTTCCCATCATGTTTGTTTTCACTACTACTTCTAAGAGGAAAAGCTCTTTGCAAAAACAGGAAATAGCAAAATCCTTTGCACTATAGTGCCACACACACAATGAGTGTACATGTTTTAAACCTAAACTTCAGGAAAAGTAGTAGCATGTACTAAAAGACCATCAATGGGAGTTTTCCCATTGACTTGAATGGTGGCAGAATTAACTCCTTTATGAGTAAGACTCATTGCCTTATCTGAGTTCAGGTGGGATTTAACTAATTATAATCCGCCTATGTAACAATCTCTCTATAAAATCAATTAGAGACAAAATTGGTTATTTTCAGTACTAATCTGGTACCTGGGGCTGCTGTGTGCTGTGAAGCATTTGCAAATGCATCCATTTGCACCCCAGAGATGGACGCATTTCAGTTTATAGCAAATATAGCATTTACAAATCTACTAGGTAAAATCTTAGGGCACTTGTACCTGTGACAGGGGTCTAATCCCCAAGCCTTTATTCTATGCCCCTAAATTGAAATGGTGGAGCATAGAATAAAACCCTGTGGACTATGTCAAAACCCTTGTATGATTAAAGTCCTGAAGAGCAAGAAAAGGCTTACAGATACGGGGCTGTTCAGCCTAGAAAAGAGAAGATTTCAGGGGGATTTGGTGGCAGTTTATAAATATATCAGGGGAGAGCATCAGGGGCTAGGTGAACAACTAGTCACCAAAGCGCCCCAGGGGAAAACACAGGAGCAACCCTCCTAGAAGAAGGTTTCAGACTGGATATAAGGAAAAACTTCTTCATGGTTCATGTGACCAGACTGGAATGGACTCCCAGTGGGGGTGGTGCAGGCACCTACCCTGGAGATCTTCAAAAGGAGACTGGACGTGTACGTTGCTGGGGTTATTTGACCCCAGCAGTCTTTCCTGCCCAGAGGGGGGGAGGTGGGGGCTGGATCTGATGATCTCACAAGGTCCCTTTCAGCCTTAAACTTCTGTGAATCTGTTAACCATTTCAATTTTTCCATCGTGTTACAGTGAGGGGCCCAATCCTTTTTTGGGTTGTTTTTTTTTGTTGGTGTCAGAGCCAGAGCCAAGCAGCCCCTGAACTGCAGGAGGCCTTGGTCCTTCCCACTACAGCAGTGGTGCCCCCTGGGCCCATCCAGATGGGCTGCTAGTGGGCCAGGTGCTGCCCCAGCTCAGAGCTTGGGAGCAGTGCCCGGCGGGCTTCCAGCAGACAGCCTCCCAGTGAGTGGGCTCAGGGAAGAGTTGGATCGAGCTGGGTGCTGCCTCCAAGCTGGGACAGCACCCAGCCCGTTAGCAGCCTGCCCAAGCAACCCCAGGGGCACCGCCACTACAGAGGGAAGGCCCAGGGCCCCCCACAGCTCATGCCGGCAGCATGCCCCCCCCACAGCCATGGGCAGGCTCCACTGAAAAAAAAAAGATCGGCCCCTCTACCTTCAGGCTTCTGCTGAAAGCAGAAGCAGTGAGGGGCACAATCCTTCTCTTTGGTGGAGCCTACCTGCCTCTCCTGTGGCCAGGGGGCGAGCTGCCAGGGGGCCAAGCACCCCATGAGCTGTGGGGGGCCCTGGTCCTTCCCTCCACAGTGGCGGTGCTCCCCCAGGGCTGCCCAGGCAGGCTACTAGCAGGCCGGGTGCTGCCCCAGCTTGGAGGCAGCACCCAGCCCCATCCAACTGTTCCCTGACCCCGAGCAGGGGCAGCACCCAGCCCACCAGCAGCCCGCCCAGGCAGCTCCGCGTGGTGCCACCACCATGGAGGGAAGGACCAGGGCCCTCCACAGCTCAGGGGCCAAGCGGCTCACCCCCGGTTGTGGGAGAGGCGGGCAGGCTCCCCCCAAAAAAAAAAAAGGGATCAGGGCCCTCACCACTTCTGCCTTTATCAGGCACCTGCTGAAGGCAGAAGCAGCGAGGGGTCCAATCCCTCCCTGAAGCAAAACCTCTTCAAAAAGGAGAATTAGAAGATGGGAAAGGAACCAAAAGAGAAAAATGGGAGAAAATCTGGAGGGCACCTTTCAACCAAGCCCATCATCACAGACACGGGCAGAATGAGCAGGGGGCACTTTGGCAGGAGGCAAGGGCTGTTGTTTCATTTGTATGCAGCCCAGCACGATGATGTCCTGGTCCAAGACTATGGCTCCAAATAAATAATAATAAACTGCTTCCCTATCATCTTTGGCAAGCCCTGCTGATGTTTAGGAGGCTGGGAACCCTGCAGACTCATTTCCTGTGGAATGTATCAATGTTTCCCTGGAGTCCTGCACATCTGACTTTTGCACAGAGACCCTAGGACTGTCCCTGAGGCACTGGTGGGAATGCAATACTTCACTGCATTTCAGCTCTACTTTAGCTCCTTTTTAATGTATGTATCCAGCAGTGCGCTTTTTTGTTCAATAGACAGTTACCCTGTTTATTTCTCTTTCCTTGTCTATTTTCCATTTCTTAAGCCCCAAGGCAGCATAACCAACTACAAAAAGCCATTTGACTTAAGTCAGCAAAAACTTATGGGCTGCTTCTATTGTGAAGCACATTTTCATGGGTTAATATAAAGAGGAGATTAACGATCTCAGGCTTTTCTCTTCCCACCCTTCCAAACTGCAAGTGTTCACACTTCACAAAAACAGTGATGAGCATTTTTCTGGTAACACACCAAAATAAATCAAACACATGCTGCCTGGAGATCCTACCTTTCTCTAATTAAGAGATCCGGCTGTAGTCAGTAAGCAGGTTCTTTGAATCCAACACTAGCAGCAGAGAGGTCAGTAAAACAGCAACTTCAAGTTTATTCTGACAAAAGTCTGAACCATGTTTGCAGTTCTAGTCACATTTGTCAGAGCTTACCATTTTACCCTTAACCTGGGCTGACTATCTTCATTTTCAGATATCATTACTAGATTGCGTCAGTAAAAAATTATACAAAATCCAGTACATTGCAAAGGTATGGAGAGACTGAAATAGCCTGAATAGGCTTCCTCATTTGAATTAGGTAATGAAAGAAAAGCAACGAATCCAGTACATTGTTGTGGAGATACGTATTACCCAGACTGAAGCTTAATTAGATGGTGTTCTAGATTGAATTAAGAGATGTGACTATTTAAATAAGAAGGATATGTATTAATTTCTTCTCTGATCAATTTAGTCTTGATTACCAAAAGAAGGTATTATCTTCCTATGATTTCGGTAACATCCCAAATGATAATCAAATAAAGTGAATCAATGCTAAAATTATTACCTTGTGCAATCATATGCTGGCATTCCATGCTACTTGAAACAATGTGTCTCATTTCACTGGGATACATGAATGCCTTACATTTAAAAATATATTTGCTTTTTCTTAACAAACCCAGATAGCAGGACAGGCAACACAGACTTGATAGAATGGATTATGCCTGACGTGACTTTGTAAAAACACAGCATCCTCCAGTTGTTGCATACCAGGAATTGTTGCCCTAAACAATGCTTTTCTCGAGACCTCATAACAGATTGCACTCGCCAAAAAAGCGATGCATTGTGCAGTTTGTGTTAATCTCCAGATTCATCTTCAGACTTTCTTACCCACCAAGGGAAACTCTTAACAAGGTTTTACTTTGCCCCCCCAAATTGTGAGCTCTCTCTAAGCACATTGTAGATCTACTAAAGCTGAGCTGCTCTGAGCGTCAGACTACCACACCCCACATTCTGCTTTCTGAAGGTGAGCATAGAAAACGATATGGGAGGGAAAGAATTGGGAGTTCCTAGCAGAAGAGTAAGCTTATGTGCAAAGTCCCAGTTAGAATACGTCCCCCTTCCACTTACCTGGCTGAGAAATAAAGAGAAACAGCCCAGAGCCCCTGCTGAATCCCAAGGCAGTCTCGGCTCTGACTGTCCTACTCCTCCAAGCTCAGTTGCCGCGTTACAGATTCCTTTGTACTGTCCGGTCTCGTGCGTTCCTGGAAAGGGATCTGATGAAAGTGCTGATGTTTAGCTGCTGAATTACTGTTGTCTGAGCAGCAGGAGGTCACCAGACTGCTGGTTTGATCTTCAATTCATTTTCCAGCTGAAAAAAAAGACGAAAATTAACTCTTTCGTGTCTTCCAAATCTCTCTAAAGCCCAACCTCTGAGAATACCTGGTTTGAGTTAAATCTGTGCCCCACCCCTTATGTTAGAAGGGAGGGGTAGGTCTTGTATTTTTTACAGCAGTAAAGTTTAGAAGAACAGAAACAGCTCACCTGGTGAAAGCCGGGACATTATTTTAAGACTTGGGGCGCAATTCTGCAATTACTTGGATGTAAAGCTGGATGAACCACACCAAAGCCAATAGGCATATACTTTGCTATGGGCAATTTTACTAGGGAGCCAAATCCTCAAAGCCTTGTGCTATTCCACACAATCCTTTCACAAACAAATCCCCATTGAAGGCAGTGGGTATATTGTGACCTTCCCTGGAAAAAGGCTGAGGAAGAGGCCCTGGAGAGGGCAGTTCTTCTCTGTTTCCCTTCCAGAATTTCCTTCCCTTGGGGAACAGAGTTTCTGGGAAGGGTGGGATTCACTCCCAGGAGCAAACCCAAGGATTTGTGCACGTGCTGAAGCTAATGAGGGATTGACACTGAAGGCTTGTGTCTCCACTGTAGCCAAGGCTGTGTGCCATGATGACACCACTTCATGCTCTTGGCTTTCTAGCTTTTTATGCTCACGTCAGAGCGGCATCCATAGAGATGGGGCTACAGACATATGCAAATTAATGAACGGGCAAGCTGGGCATGAGCCCAAGGGGCTCTACTTATTCGGGGCCCCGGGATCCTTATTAGCAGGGAAGTGAAAGCCACAGTTTTAAACTCGGCGCCCTTTTTTGGTGCCAAGTTTAAAACTACGGCTTTCATATTTGCTTCCCTGGGAGCTGAAAGTGGGGCCCCTCACCAATGGGGCTGGGGGGAAGAGTGGGCAGGGCTGGGGTCAGGCAGGGAGAGCTGGGTGGAGGGGGACAGGCTGGGTGGTGTTGCGTCTGGGGAGGAGGGGGCTGAGCCGGGCTGGGAGAGCTGTACCGCACCTGGCAGGGGGGTGGTTAGGGCTGGACCAGCCAGGCCAGGAGTGCCACACCACGCTGCACCTTTGCAGGTGGCAGTGCTGGGAAGGACTTGGGGGCTATAGTCCCCCCAAATTCATCTTAGCCCCCCCACGGCCATCCTTCCCAGTGCTGCTGGCCACCTGCAGAGACACAGTGCAGCGTCCTAGCTCAGCCCAGCCCAGCCCAGCCTTCTGTATCGGTGTGGCTGCATGGGACAGCTGGGCAGCAGCTCCCTGCAGGTAAGTGTAACAGGGGACCGGGTAGGGAGTGAGACTGAGCCGCAGGCAGCTCACACGGGGGAGCAGGATGCGGAGAGCTTCCTCCGTGTGATCGAGAATATGTGTGTGTGTATCTGTCTGTCTGTCTATGTTCATGTGCAGAGAGTGAGAGTAGAGTGTGCACACCTGTGTCTGTGTGCGCCTGTGCGTGTGAATAGGTGTGCGTACACTCGGCCGTAGCAGGGGCAGGGAGCAGGGAGAAGAGGCGGGCATGTGCCCCCCAGCCTGGCAGGGTCCACGCAGCCTCCCTTGCCAGCACTAGGAAGGGAAGGGGCCCCTCTCCCCCCCTACAGCCCAGCTCTCATGGAGGGAGGGGGCCTCCAATTTCGTGCTTGCCCAGGGCCCCAGTACACCTTAATCCAGGCCAGGGCTGTCTGCATACTGATTAAGGCATCATGGTGCAGCTCAGTGGAAGTTTGCTTGAATGAAAGCTAAGCAAAAGGGTCTCCAGGATATGGCTCAAGCAGTGAGAGGCCAGTTTGTTAGTCTGTGAGCTTGTCACATTGGGACTTAGTCTTCTTATTGGCCTGTCCGTGGTAGAAAAACTACTGTGATTCTAAGAGCAGGTAGTTTTGTAGGACAAGCAAAGAGCTGGGCTCCAGGAAGTCAGCTGCTTATTCCTGGCATAATGAAAAAAAAGTTGTTTGTTGTGTCCTTGACCTCCTGCCACTCACAACATAACCCACAAGCTCTGCGCTTTCATTTCCCCATCCGTAAACCGAGGACAACCCATTTGGGCTTCACGGGTCTCTAGAATCTGACCGCGCTGGTCGTAAAGCATGGAGGGGACCGAGGTGCGTCCTAGGGGAGCTCAGTGTTTCACAGAAATGCAAAGCGGTGTTGTAGCTGTGACTGCCATGGCTTCCCCTTTGCCAGGGGCTGGACATGGGAAGGGTTTTGCTTTCCCTGACAAATTCTCATCCCTCTAAGTGCCTCCTCCTGCCCGGGGCAGTCATTCAGCTGGGCGCCTTTTCCCTGGTTGAAGTTTCCCCCTCTCCGTTTGTATTGAAGGTATCAAATGTCTCCCATGCAGCCAGCCTGGAGCTGAGAAAAGGAAATATTTTTGGCTCATGCATATAAGATAAAGTCGCTGCAGGAGGCCTGAGCTTGCAGACAGTTTGATGTTATTAATAGCCAAGGGAGCTCGATTTTAATGTGAGAATATTTGCTATCTGCTGTTGACACAATATCACCCTCTGAAGGCGACCAGCCAAACACAGCTTACGGCAGTTGCTTGGGGCTGGCCTATCCCTCCCTTGTCCCCTGCTGAAAAACCCACAGAGGAGGTTAGGAAACCACAGCAGCTTGTCCTGAGAGAACAGCATGTTCCACCGGATGGAGACAGGGGGAAAAGACGGCCAAAACAGGCCACCCTTTAGCCTGGGACACAGCAGGACACTGGGAATTCTTCGGGCTCTCTCTGCAGCCTGTTCCATTCCCTGGGATGCCTTCATGCTGGATGAAGGTGTTAGAGCCTGATTTTTTCAGAGGGGATGCACATTTGCTGCTTTCCCCAATATCAGAAGGGCATGTCAAATATGGAGGCCCTTAACGTGTAGGCAGTGCAACAGGACAGGCCTGAGGAAGGCTGTGGCGTCCCCCGGGTGGCTGCACAAGAGCTGTTCTCACACTCAGGCTTCCCCAGGGCTCTGCCCTGTCACCTCGCCTGCCAATGCCTTGATGTAGAAACTGAAGTTAATTTGGGAGGCTGCCCTCAGAATAGCAGAGTCGGCCTCAGGTGCTTCATTCTGCCCTGCGGTTCACTGAGCTGCCTTGGTCTGTTCTGATGCATTCGGCTCCGGGTGCAAGGCATTTCTCTGTGTCCTTGGCCTCACTCCACCTCACCCTGTGTGTCTCTGTTCTGGGGGCTTGCGCTTCCTCTTAGGGTCTGCTCTTTCTCCGCTGCCCCAACTGGTTCCCTCTGGGTCTGCAATCAGTACCACGGACCCAGTCTCCCTGGGGCCTTGTGTGTAGCCCTTTTATCAGACAGCCGTTATTCTGGCCCTGTTGCTAGCTCTGCTCAGTCCATAGAGTTTGCTTGCTCCTCGGCTCCATCTACTAGGCTTAGATTCATAGATGTTAGGGTCGGAAGGGACTTCAACAGATCATTGAGCCCAAGCCCCTGCCCTGGGCAGGAAAGAGTGCTGGGGTCAGATGACTCCAGCCAGATGTCTATCCAGCCTTCTCTTAAAGACGCCCAAGGTAGAAGAGATCACCACCTCCCTTTGGAAGCCCATTCCAGATTTTGGCCACCCTTACTTGCCCTCAACACAGCCTTTCAGTCCCCCTGTCAGCCCTGCTTCAATGTACTGGGACCCTTGTCAGCGCTACCTGCCTCCTAGTCTTTCATGGGCTCTCTCACAGTAATCCCCTGACCAGTAGTCTTGCACCAGCCCATTGGTTTGCTAGTCAAAATGCTCAGTGCCCCGCCACCAGGCACCCACCATGGTCCTTCTCCCCTCCAGCCACTTAAGGCCCTTATATACATTGAATAATCATAGCAAAAAAATCCTTCCCGAATAAATACAAACAAGGGCACTTCTTCATATTCTGAAATTGAAAATAGGTAGTAGTTATAGAACTGTAGGGCTCCAACCAGACACCGTCAGACTAAGCTTTGTGGCATACAGATTATATTGTCTTTCACCTCCTTGCAATATATAGCCTGGTAGGTTACATTTAAGGCAAAAATTTGCCCTTGCTATCGGGAGCATCTATGAAAGAGGTGAGAGAGAGAGGAAAGAGCCCATTTCATGCCCCCATGTTCCAGACCGTGTGTGTAGCGGAGTGCAAGAGGATCCAGCCCCAGATCATTAATTCTAGATGACATCTGGCATTTCCCCTGATTTGACCACTGAAAGAATGGCAACATTTTGAAGCATAATCCCACAGCAGATACCTTTCTGAAGGCTAGATCAGCTTTTGATCTGATATTCCAGATCAGCCGTGCTCATTTGACTTGACTTAAATGCCAATAGTTAATATAATTTTTCCAACCTTGTTCTGGCAGGATGGCTACTGGGCTTTTTCTTTCAAATATGAACAAAAAGTAATTAAAGATGATTGTGACTCTTGCTAGAGGGGGAATGCAAGAATCCCCTCACTTCTCGTATTCAAAACCTCTCTGCATTTCATAGGTCTTGCTTGTGTGCTAAAATAAAAGGGGGTTTCTGCTTTCATTACAAAACATATTTGTATTTCAGTCTGAAAGGGCTTCTCATTTGGGAACTCCCTGGTGGCCAGCAGTCTTTCCTGAGTCTGGTGTTACTTAGCCAGCATTTTTTTAAATGTATTGCCTTAGGGGTACAAATGCTATTCAATAGGCAAGACAGGGGTTAAAACTGCTTAAAGAACAAAACTCCATTAGAATGCTTTATTAGTATCTTGGGAAATTACTTTTAAAATATATGCACACAATATAAGCAACAGTAACATACTTTTAACAGTCTATAGGTAAAAAGTAATGATGTTTTAAAAAATTACACCAGTTTTGCAAACTCAGGTGTACTGAGAGCATGTGAAACACAACTTATATTTTTGTCATATGCAAGGTGTAAAAAATACTCTTTAGCTGGCTAAATGTGGAGGCTTTAATGGCACATTTGTTATACACTCAGACAATTCTATTAAAATTAGTGTTTTCTTTGGCGAACCCAAGTTTTCAGCATTATACAATAATGAGGATGTTTTCATAAAATGCCTTCATTTTAGTGGTTAATGGACACATATATACATATTATATGACAACAAATTAGTCTAACCCAGGGGTGGGCAATTATTCCAGCTAGAGGGCTGCTTAATGAGTTTTGGTGAGCTGTCTAGGGCCACAAGAGTAGCCCCGTCCCTTGATGGGAGCCCCACCCCTGGTCACCATCTTGGGATCAGAAGCCCTACCTCTGCCTCAGAAGTATTCCTTTCGGGAGGGAGGGTGCTGCTATCTTGAAACCAAAAAAACCCTCAAATCATATACTAAAAAATAAAGCATCAACTATAATGTATTTTAATTTTATTTAAAAATATTTTTGTCCTGATTTACATGTGCTTACAGAATGTATTTAGAGGCAACTGCATAATAGCTCAAAATACAGTCCTACTCTTGTATAGCGTGTGTGGGTGGTAAGGGGGTGTATGTGGGGGGAGGATGTGGTCGGCCAGTAGGTCTGTGTGTGTGGTGGGGTGTGGGAGGGTGTGGGTATGGTGGATGGGTGTGCATAGGTGTGGGGTATGTGGTTGGGATGGGGGCTGTGTGGGGTTATGGTGGGTGGGGTGAGAGAGAGAGAGAGATGGGGCTGGGCTGCTGGCTCCATTGCATGTGGCTTTTGCAGACTGCATGTGAGCCTGACACAATGCAGCCAGGCAGACCCTGCACCCAGGCTCTGTGATCCTGCCACCCCACCTTGGGTCCCTGCTGTCCCCAGTGCACCAGTACAGGTTCTGTACTCCTGCCCACCTCCACCACTCCCCTGATGCTTTCCCCCCCCACCATTTCCTGCTGCCCACCTGCCCACCCACCACTTCCCACCACCCCCTGGTCCACAGCTCCCCCTGCCTGCTGCCACTTCCCACCACCATCCTGCACCCCCCATGTGCTGCCGCTTCCTACCCTCCCCACCACCGCTGTGGCTCCAGCCCACTCTAGCCAGCACCACGCAGTTCCCAGCTGCATGACCAGGGCCCCACCGTGTGGCATGGAACCAACCTAGCCTGGCGTAGGACCTGCAGCATGGGCAGATCATGGTGATTTCTGTTCCCCCCCTCCCTCTTGGCCAGCTGCCGACTCCATGTGTGGCATGGATCCAGTGTGGCCCAGGTCCTGAAGCATGGGCTGATCATAGTGGTTTCCCCTCCTCCCTCTGACTGATCTTATCTGACTCTCTACTTGGACAGAGAGTGAGGAACAGCCAAAGGGTCACCAGGCCAGAAGCTACAGAGGCTTCCGGCTGGGGAACCCCCGGGGGCGCCTTGGTGAATAAATACTCACCAATTCCCTTCTGTGCCCCCGTGATGAACTTATAGGCAGCCACAAGGTCGCCTCTCAACCTTCTCTTGCGGAGGCTGAATAGATCCAGTTTCTCTAGTCTCTCCTCGTAGGGCTTGGTCTGTAGGCCCTTAACCATACGAGTGGCCCTTCTCTGAACCCTCTCCAGGTTATCCGCATCCCTCTTGAAGTGCGGCGCCCAGAATTGCACGCAGTGCTCCAACTGCAGTCTGACCAGCGCCCAATAGAGGGGACCTATTCGTGGACCTCCTTGGACCTATTCGTCATGCATCTGCTGATGCACGATAAAGTGCCATTGGCTTTTTTGATGGCTTCATCACACTGCCGACTCATGTTCATCTTGGAGTCCACTAGGACTCCAAGATCCCTTTCCACTTCCGTGCCACCCAGCTTCATTGGGGCCCACTGCAGCATGGGGACCCAGGCGCCAGAGGCGGGGGGAACAGAGTCCAGCACCAGAGAGGGTAGAGCATTTGGGGGGAACAGAGCCCAGTGTCAAAGAGGGCACAGAGACAGGGCTGTGGAGAGCCCGGCGGGGACAAGGGGCCGAATTAATATGAGGCAACGCCAGTATCATCTGCAAGGCTTGGGGCGTGGTAAAGGGGTGGTTGGAACCACGCATACAGCCCATAAGACTGAGAGACTCGGGAACCATCCACAGTGAAGCGGGACGTCAAGGGGTTTAGGAACAACAGGGTTAATAGGATCTAGCCCGACCATGTCCAAAACTAAAGCTCAAGGGCAGCCTCCCTATATTCATCATACCAACAAGACGTGGCAGGAGAGAATGAGGGTGCTTGTAGGGCAAGACTGGCACTGTTAAGGACCTGGGGGTAACACGGCCACCCCTAGGTACCCCACCCTGTGACAATCTTCATAGGGTCTTTTGCATGCCAGCCAGGAAGATGCATGACTTAAAAGCCCAATTTGAGCAGCTGGAGTTGGAGAAATGAATCTGTACCAAAAGACTCAATGGGTTATTATAAGACAATGTGTTTCCCACCAAGACTGCACAGTGGTCCCCAAACATGACTGATTCTTATAGCTTAAAAAAGGTGGGGGAAGGATTTAAAATAAATAAATGCTAGTTCCAACATCAACATCACATATAAATGTGGCCCGACAAAGACCTTAGTGTTAGTAATGTAAAAAAAAAAAAAAAGGGTAAAGGTGTCGCCCTGTAGGCAATTGATTGACACAAGCAAGAACAGTGTGTTTCAGATACAGGTGGCCTACCTGTCTCAGAAAAGTCATGTCGCCAATAAGGCAAGTAGTGCTTGTAAGTGCCATATTGGAATCCAAAATGGCTGCTATGAATTTACAGTTTTGTTCATTATTAGATATCCAAAAGGCTTGCAAAATTGCTACATCAACTCTGTTCTGTTTCAGAAGATCTTGACATGAAAACCTCTAATGGAGATTGTCGACAAGAGACTCGCCCTTACCACTCTTAAGCAAATGTTACAATGGAGCTGATAGCATCACTGAGTCCAGCAAAGTGCAGGAGATACAACGCAGAATCTACAAAATGCATCATATGTCTTGAGGTAGGTTTGCAGTCAACGATTAGCCAAAGAACACCTGCTGGAATTGCATGAATAAAGAAGGCACTCATTAAATGTAGGACAGTTGCTGAATTCAACACTTGTTATGGCAGTATTCTTGACAGGCTATCACTTCAAGTTGATCCTGTGCTACAACATTCCAAAAGCCTCAGTTGGCACCGTTCTTGCTACGGTTCTTTTACACACAAAGGATATATTGAAAGACTGTTAAGAAAGTCGAGCTAAGTAGGAGGTGAAAGGGAAGCCCTACCAACAACATCAGATGAAGAACACACTAGAACATCAAGCTGATCCAGCAGTTCATTGGAGGATGTGCATATTCTGCCAGAAACATTCTAAGAAGAAGAGACTGAGTCAAGTGTTGTCGTTTGAATCAGCCAATGCAATACACAAGCTGGCGAGAGGAATGACGTATTGCGCTGCTGAATTGATGTTGAAGATCTAATAGCTGCTAAGGCATGTTACCATCTTGAATGAAAGTGGGAGGATCAACAGAAGCACCAAGGCTTTCATTCTCATTCATATGTGGAGATTGCACAAGAAGATAAAGCAACTTGAATGAAGAGCAAGCCCAAAAATGTGTTCCTGATAGCTAGGGACCTACCAAATTCACAGTGGGAGTGGACTATGCAGTGGCTCCTTTTAATTTTGAAGGTTCCCCTGTGTAGCCCCACCATTAATTGGTGGCAGGGCCCCACTGCTTGCTCCTGATGGGTGGGGAGGCAAAGTTTTAAATATGGCACTATTTTTGCCACTCTCCACTGACTGGCCGAGGGGCCCTGGCAGCCCAGCTGTCTGTTGCTGACCAGCCAGGAGGCAAAAACAGCACTATATTGAACCCGTGGTTTTTGCCTCCCCGCTGATCAGGAGTGAGCAGCGAGCAGTGCGGGGGAGGTGGCATACATGTGGAGGAACCTGCAAAATCAAAGCAGCCACTGCGCACCCCATTCCCACCAATTTTGCAGATTTCCCCGTGTGCCCCCTGCCACCGCTCGCTGCTCACTCCTGATCAGCGGGGAGGTGAAAACCACAGTTTTAAATATAGCGCTGTTTTTGCCTCCTGGCTGGTCAGCAACAGCAGGGCTGCCAGGGCCCCTCAGCCAATCAGCGGTGAGCAGCAAAAATGGCACCATATTTAAAACTGTGTTTTTTGCCTTCCCACCCATCAGGAGCAAGTGGCAAGCAGCAGGGTTCCTCCACCAATCAACGGTAGGGAGGCGCACAGGGGAGCCTTCAAAATTAAAGGAGTTCCTGCACAGCCCACTCCTGTCATGAATTTGGTAGGTTCCTACAGATAGCCTTTATACATTAATGCGTTTGATTTTGGAAGATGACAATGATGACTTAAATGTTGAAAGTTGTGCACAAGATAAGAATATAGAGGGGTACAGAATCTATGTCAGGATTTGGCTTACCTGCAGTCAGGGGGCAAAAAACTAACACCAAAACATGTTGGGTTAAGCTTGCTGATATATCACACAACTAGATCTAAGAAGTTGAATGACTTTTTATGTTTTAATCCTGCTGACCAGGGTGGGGCAGGGGGAAGAAGATCCTGCTGACCCACAAGTGGCAGCGGTGTGCCCAGAAGTGAGCACTTCTGGGTGAGCGCAATTGGCCATGGTGGGGACTGCTTCTCCTGGTGCCCCCACTCCCCGGCCAGCACTCTCGGGGGGGCGGGGGGGGGCAGCACTCTCGCCTACCCCCCCGCCCCGGCCCAGGAACACTGGCTGTCGGGGGTGCACCAGCACTCTCAGGGGGTGTACGTGCATCCCTGTGCACCCCCTACACATTGCCACTGCAGCATACTATATGACAGTTTGTCACATCAAGACCCCCATTGCTGAGAAAAATTGAAAGGAATTTATAAATGGAGTTGTTATCCCAAGGAATCTCATTCCCAGTTGTTTTGTTCAGTTTTCATCAGATAAGGTCTTAGAGGAGATACTGGAAGGAAACCAAGCATTTCAGGAAATGCAAATTGTAGCATTTCAAAAAGAACCCTCAAAACCAGTTGATATTGAAGAAAGCACCAACATACTAGGGAGGAAAAGAACAATGAAAGATGTACCTCCTGAATTTAACAAAGTAATTCCAGCGATCGTGAACCATAAAAAGTCATTCAAATCACCCATCCATAGTATGCCTAGTAACATGAATGAAAAGCTCAACAACACAGCTGTTCAACAGATGTCAGCAGAGCTACCATGCATACTGGGTAGACTACCAGCCGACAATCAGGAAAACATTGCCATACCAGAGTGGGCAGCATTTAACCAGCTTCTTTCTGATGATACTTCACCACCAGATTGTTGGATTTTGTCCTATACTGCTTGTACCAGCATCTGAGTACAACACCATTTGGACTCATCATGCAACGTAAAACAACTGTAGGACACCTGGGCAAAAGCACGTAGTCATAGCATGTGATCAGGCATTCTACTGCAAAGCGAATGAACTTGTGTGGCCTCAGCCAGAAGGAACTGAAGGAGTAATCATTCGACTGGGAAGCTTCCATATTATCACGGTTTATCTAACAGCAATTGGTCAGCATTCTGCTGTGTCAGGACATGAAGATTGTTGGACAGAAAGCAGATTATTTTCAGACAACACCACCAACATAATGAAAGGAAAATTGTACAACTATGCTATCAGAGCATGCACGATAATGTTCAAAGCAATATGGCATATTTTGATAAATGAATTCATGATGTGGTTGTCCAGTTCAAGTAAAGGATTAAATGATGATGTTATTGACCAACTTTCCAGCAGCACAGCTTTGCATTCAGAAAACGTGACTGCAAAGCAGGAAGGAATGTGGTGAGAGAACTATCAGTGCATCTGCCAGTGATTGTCATTCTGCTTCAAGAATTTGTGGAAGAACACTCCCAGCAAGGTACATTCGAGTACTGGATGAACTATGTGGAAGCAGTCAATACTTTCTTGTGCTTTCATCAGGACTGAATGTGAAAGAAACTGGCATGAGTATTTACATGCCTTTAAAGAAATGCTTCTGCTGATAGTTGTGCATGATCACACCAATTACATGAGATGGGGCCCAGTATATCTTGAACATATGAAGAATTTAGCACATTTTGCTCCTATGGTATATGTTGAGTTTGTGGATGATTCAGGTTCAAAGCAACCAATCTGCCATTTGTAAACATTTCAGCTGACTGGGCAATAGAGCATGTTAGCAAGGTTTGGAAACTTGCCGGTGGCACGCGCAATAAATCAACTAGAGAATGATGGGAGCTGAACTACAATAAAGGGGTTACCTAACTGAAATGGAAAATCAAATGTTTGGGATCAATTCAACAATATCTTTCAGTCCTAATGCAAGACAAAGGACATGACTCAAACAAGATCACAATGATGTCAAGTTACTACAAGAACAGTTTGAAAGGTTCCATTTGTTTAAGGTTTCCAACGATGAGCTGTTATGTATGTCCGTGGGAGATGTTGTGGCAGAACATCATTCTGAATGTATGTGACAAAGGAAGAGAAATCATGAACACCATTATCCAGAAACTTCTTATAGCAGATGCTATGGAGAGCTTCTATGCAAACTTACCCAAATCAAAACTGAAAACCCTCAAGGATGTAAATTCAACTATGGGATAGCGCAGCAAAATGAAACAGATGCAATATGCAAAGAGATCCAGCAAAGGCTACATGTAGCAGTTGCGGCATGTAAAAGGTTTGATGTGCACTCTCCCCTACAGCACGAGCTGTCTGGATACCTTCCCTTGCTTTTTAAACTCAACAAATCACTCAACGTGGCTGACAAAGCAGCCTTCTTACAGATCTTGATTGTAGATAAAGCAGTAACTGTTCTCCTAGATGCTACTTCCAAGAAATAAGCTGTTATTATCAATGGCATGGCTCTTACACCGAGGATAGGAAAGCCAAAAACTGCACAGACATTTGGAGGTGTGGCTGATTCCTTTGTGCAACAAGTGTTTGCCAACTATTCCAACACGTGAGATAGAGTCAACACTGTCTTTGATTGATATATATTACCATCCACAAAAGCAGGCACAAGAATATTAAAGACTCAAACTACTAGGCAGATCTGCAGAATCATTAGCAGCAGATCTCTTCCATTATCAGCATCATGGAGTAGTTTTGTATCCTTACCAGCAAACAAAGAACACCTAATACATTTTGTAAGTGAGGAGCTTCTCAAGGAGTTGTGCCAATGTTTCTGAGGTGAACAAGTGCTCATTGTCAGTGGTTTCACTGATGGAAAAACAGAGCACTCTGGCTCATGTGAGTGTTGCAACTGCATTCACAGCAAGAAGAGGTAGACACAAGAATGCTCTTACATGGCAAACATTCAATTGGTCTAGCATTCTCCTGCAGTAACACAGATGTACTAGTTCTTCTATGACATAATCTTCTGCCTTTGGATAGAGAAGCAACCAAGTAAGTTTCATTCCAGTTCATGATGCTGTATCAAAATTGCCTGAGGCAGTCTGTGCATCTCTGATTGGTTTCCAGTGTCATTGATTGTGACACCAACAGCCAGTTCAGTGGTCACACTACTTGGAAAGTGTTCATTCAATATCCACATCTACTGGCAGGTCTAGGAAGTGGGCCTGATGTTGATAAGGGTGTGTGCAGTTGTGTAAAAAAATTTGTTGTGCTGCTATATCAGCCGTCAACATTGTTGATAACCTTTCTGGATGTTAGAGAAAAATTATTCCATCAAGGATCCATCAGGAAATTATTCTATCAGGAAAAGCTCTGGATAAACTTCCGCTTACACATGACTCCCTTGTGTACCATGTACATAGAGCCAATTATCAAAGTCTCGTTTGGCAAAGTGCACTTGAATCTAATTCAGTATTGTTATCACCTGACCAGTGTGGTTAACAAGCTGAAAATGATTATGTCCCTATCATAAACACACACAAACTATTATCAGCAGAATACCTTAGGATAACAAGTTGCAAGTGCAAGACAGAACGCCGGAGACCAGCACGTTCTTGCAAGCAGGTTAATGTGCCATGCACTCCCAGTTTCGAGTGCTATGAGACCACGTGTTACAATCCATATAATAACTGGGCCTGTGTGAATAGGGCAGTATTCGTTCATTCAACAAGCTTTAGTTAAAGTGCCCCAGCAGCCATTTTTAAACACGCAGGGGCTTATACACATGCTACTGCAGCAATGCTTGAGCATTCTAATTAGAGCACACTGAAGCATGTTTATAGGCACCCTGATTTTCTGATGTAAAGATCCAGATTAGCATGGCCTGTAGAGATATGGAGGATGCAGTGGAGGCTCTCAAGGGACAACAGACCCTGACCTTTTTGGGCAGCTCATGATCCAGCAAGAAATGGCTCCAGGAACCACTTTATAGGTCACTTTCTCCTTACCAAACTTTCAGCTGCCACTAGCTCCAACTAGCACGCATCCCATTGCAGAAAGAGGTGGGTGATCTTGAGAACAATTCTTTGTGTTGTAAGGTAAACCCATGTTCCATTCTGGTAGGAAGGCATCATATGCTGTTGGAGCACAGGAGCAGAGATGCTGTACGTGACTAGGTAAGCATGGTGAGATTGCTCCAATTTTTAAAAAGAGGCACCCCAAATATTAATAATACAATGAAGTAAAAGTAAAACTGTGGAACAAACAACAGCAAAATAAGCTGTGATCAAATAACTGATCATTTTCCTGGTTAATTCTGAGATATCTCCTACTTTTAGAACGATCTCAATTTGAGGTCATATTTCATTACTTTTTGTTCCTAGAAATGAATAGAATATTTCTCAGCCCGCATTTTCAATGTTTTACAGTTAACCAAAAGGACTATCCAAAGTGTTGTTCTCATTAAAAGTTCTACTTTTATTATTTAAAAAAAAAAGAAAAAAGCTTTGTATATTCTTACTGGACACCAGGACAAATCTGTGATCTGATCTTTTTGTTTTCTATGTTAGAATAAACATTTCTAATCCTTGTTACCTCCAACAGTTCTGGGAATCAGGCTCCAAGGGAATGGAGATGTGAAATATTTCTCTCCCTAATGTGCGCTTTTCTTTTATAGCCTCCCAAGAACTTGGTCCAAATGCTGAAAATGCTGTGGAACCTAAACCCAGCGGAGAGAAGAGTAACACAAAGCTGTTGTGCCCAGTTAGTGCCTCCAAGAGCCTTTCATCTTGTTCTGAAAACCTCATTGTTAATCAAAATAATTG
This sequence comes from Alligator sinensis, assembly GCF_000455745.1. Classification (NCBI taxonomy): domain Eukaryota; kingdom Metazoa; phylum Chordata; order Crocodylia; family Alligatoridae; genus Alligator; species Alligator sinensis. The sequence goes on along the minus strand of NW_005842653.1, from coordinate 412,600 downwards.
CATGAGAACCAATCAGGAAATTTCTAAACATTCAAAATGAAAACTTGTCAGTACAAATTCGCCAGGCTGGTTAAAAAGCAGATTATCTCTGTCAAGCTGTGTGGGAAAGTTTGCTTTACAGCAATGGGGGCAGAAATAAATATTCTTCCAATCTATCTTGTTTACCTTAAAAATATACATACATACACAGCACTTCAGCTAAACACTGCTTTCTTTCCCCCCCATATGCCTATCATTTAAATTACCAGCTGAAGCTGTTTAAATGCATCTCTCCTTGGAATTAGGCTGCTGGCTTGTTGCCAGCAAGTCAGTCATATGATTAAGTCACCACGGGGCAGGTTGGGCTGCTTTGAATTTTAAGCATCACTTCTTTGCTCTCACCTCTGATCCTATTCAGCTGGGACTGACCCCGCCACTATAATTTAGAGAGATTTAAAGCAGATGCACAGACTCTCACTGAGAATATATGAAGGCATATGTTCTATTTGTGACCATAAATATATCACACATTCACGGCCTGGTCTGGAGCACACTAACTGAGGACAGGCAAGATGTGCCATTTGTTCAAAAACGAAGTCACAGGGCGCTGGAATTTGGGTAGCTGGGACTGGTCTCTCCTCTGCTAAGATGTTCTGAGCATTTGCCAATGTTTGTTTAAATGGTTTAGTGTCCCTACACTGTCTAAGATCACAGAGTATGCAAACAGAGGTGAAGGGGGGCAGGGAACAGAAATGAATGGAACAATTTTATCCATGCAGCACTAGAGCTGAATGGGTGCTTCTTAGGGATCCTCACTGAGATGGGAGATAAGCAACTCATATGCCTGTCTCGGCAGGACTATGACCTTCCTACTACCCTGCTGGCTGAAGTCAGGGTACAGATACTTTCTGACACCAGTGGGCTTGGGATTAGGTTTGCAGGCCGTGAGCCTGCGAACACTTATACATGCTTATTTTTTTAACACACCCATATCACTCATGGCAGTCAAGTTAAACACAGGTATAAATATTTGCAGGAACGCGCCCTTGGTAAGTACCGGAATACATTCCCTGCTAGCAAGTCAATGGCCTCATTATTTGTATTTTTATAGTATCTAGGAGCCTAAGTGTTAGTCCAGGACTCCATGATGTTAAAGACAATTATATGTCACCTCATTTTTCTGTCCACCTGTTTTTCTGTCCACCTCTCTGCACTCCCCTCCAGTACCACATCTTCCTCATCCCAGGCCTGATCATCTAATCCAACATACCCAACCTGCCCACTGCTGGATCCAGGACAACGGGAAGGTTAGAAATGCAGGAAGAAAGTGAGTGCATCAGGACTAGCATCTCCTGAGACCAAGAAGCCTACCATCCTCAAAAATCATGGATTTTTTTTTTATTCCCGCTCTTGAGGCTGTACAACATTGCTTTGATACCCCTATGACAAGCAAAGGCTTCAAAAGCATAGGTGAAAAGTACATTTTTTGAGAAAAAGAATCGCTCTCTAGACTGCTCAGGGATATCATGCTAGAACAACTGGGTTTAAACACAGCTGTTCCCAGCATAACTTCAGCAGTACTGTGGATGTGTGGCCTTGACAGTCCCTTTAAAAATAAGCCTTTTTTTTTTTTTTAATACTGCTTCTCCTAGAAGCACTTTCACAAGGTGGGGTAGGTAGTTCCAAGCGTTGACCCATTTGGTATCTTTCCATAATGTCTGTTTGCAAAGTTAGCTTGGGCTTCATTTCAGAATGAACACATCATCGTAAAAAATCTGTTTAAAATGAAAACCAACCCCTAAGGTCCAATATTTCTGAGTAGTCCCTACAACAACGAACCAGTGTGTAAATACTGGCAGAAGGGGGCAGGCATCTATTAATAAAAATGTGCATCTGATCTTCAGATTTCAAAACACCTCTTAGACACAACATAAAGGAAAAATAATTTAAAACATTATGAAAAATATATTGATGAATAGTACTTAAAACAGTTGCCAGCCTTCCTGATGTTACTGCTGTATCTGAATAGAGAGCACCTTTCTTTCCAGAGAAGTTTGCCAGACTCTGTTCATAGCACTATGGGACAGTGCAAGGGCACTTGTTGATCTCATTGGCATTAGTTTAAAGTGGAACAATCCTTTGTAAGGTACAAAGACCTTTTATAAATGTGTTCTTCCCTGGAACAATTTGCAGAGAAACAAAAGAAAAGTGCAACTTTGTCCAGACCTAGCCAGTTTTGGCTCTTGTTCATCCCCGGAGATTAGGGGCCTGTTCCTCCCACTCAAGTCATTGGGAACATTGCCATTGGCTCCAAATGGGAACTAGATCATATCCTAGATGCTTATCAACTTAGCTGACACCATTTAATTTCCTATAGCCCATGCTAGCCATAAATCTACCAGAGATTGGGGCCTCATTACATTTAGAAGTAAAGCTAGATACAGTGGAGAAAAGAACATTTTGGTTCCCATTTCCATGTCAGGTGCCAATGTTCACCTTGGAGTGGTAAGGATTTCTTTCTAGGAGTTCAAATTCCCAGTCACTAGTAAAAAGTCTGCGGACAACCTGGCACTTGACAGTTACTGCCATGCTGCACGCCGTGGGTACTTGGCATATCACAACAATAGTGGAGGTAATATTATCAGCTCTGTCCTGCTCCAAAAGCACAGCGACTGGAAAGCTGCTGTTAGCCACGGGAGTCCTATCACACAGAGTCTGACAGGAGGCATTAGTACACGTACACACTATCAGCTTGGGACAGTACACCGCGCTCCAAGCACCGGCCCTGTGCAAGCACCTTTCAGGGCGGAAGTTCACAGCTGGGGGCCTGGCAGGTTGTGTAGTTGAGAAGCCTGCCAGGTTTTTCCA
>NW_005842653.1:363972-409722 GCF_000455745.1 Alligator sinensis | reverse complement strand
TTCCCTCGCTGCTCTTCATTATGTCACAGGTCATTCTCCACTTCACTGTTACATGCATTGAGCTGGGAGAATAATATGCTTCAGGCCTGCCTGGACGTCCGGTTTGAGCAATTCTGTAATTTTTCCTGTTTTCATCTAATAATCCCCCTGACTACAAACCCTTCAGTTCTTCGTTGTAGAGCAGTGAAAAGCTAACTCAGCTCCGGATGATTGTGACAGGTGTAGATCCTGCTGGAGTGAGCAGAGATTCTCGCACAGGCGTGGGAAGTCCTATCGGAGGAGGTTTGATACGACACCCTGTCTTTCAGGAAGCGGTGTTGTGTTCCTATCGATGGAATTCAAATGTTGACCTATTTGTATAAAACATGCATAAGGCGGTGTTAGGAGATTACAGACAATCAGGCGACTCCTATGCTTTGACCACATTTTCTCCACCACAGGTATTACTACCAGAGCTAGGCTCTCGCAGCGCTTCCAGTTGCTAGTCCTGCTACCAGCATCGTTCTGGCATCCAGCGCTATTGCTGCTGGCTGCTGAGAGAGGACTGATCAAAGCCAACTGACAGTTCAGCTGCTGAACAACACTTTATTTTCCAACGTAGGCTGAAGATCAACCTCCTCAGAAAAAAATTAGCGGGGGAAGTGCACGCACCTCCTCACCGACATGTGGTGGCGAGGTCTAAGACAGCCAGCGAGATCTCTTCCATCCACATGAGGTGAAAGGAGAAAAACAAGCTTCAAAGAGAAGCCAAGCAGCCCCTAGAGAGGAATGGATGAGATGGGAGGTTGGACTGGGCGTGGACAAGGCAAAGCAGCAGGGTTACAGGTTAATAACGTGTGCAATATGATTTAATTTAGATTCGTTTGAATTTTATAATAATGGGAACAGCCTGAAGCCATACAGTGTGGTGCTGCGATCCTGCTAGTTCTCACAAACTGAGCAGGGCTGGGCTTGCTTGGGAGAGCTCCAAGGAACACGTAAGTGCTGCAGGAAGTGGTGCTGGTGAGTCACTGAGCGCACTCCTATTTTTGTGTCTAATGAATGAATGCCCCCCCCACCCCCCACTACGGCCCCATCATACTAACTTCATGGTATAACTGGGGAAGAGCCACTGCAGGGGGAGATTCCCGCAGGAGAGGTGAAGAGTTGGTCCGAGGCATGCAGATCCCAGTATCAGGGGGTTCCTGGGAAGAATGGGGGAGATTCGCTCAGCACGCTGGGGAGCTGAAAAGCAGCGGTCTAGCCCAGGCTGCCTGAAGTCAGAGAAGCCCCAGAGCTGCTCTGATTTATGCCAGAGCAATTGATGGCTCCCTTCTCCAGCTGGGCTGCACCTTCAGTGCTCTGCTGGGAAGCACAGAGCATCAGGTGGCAAGGGGCACATGCTGCTGAGGCTCTCTCTGCCACGGAAGATCTTGGTCTTGAGGCATTTGCCTTAGTATCCTGGACTTGCTCCAGCGTGTGTAATTAGTTTACCCAGAGACCACCTCTAATTTAGCTCAATGTGCTACTTCTGCCTTTCCTCCCCATGGCTGCTGTGCATTGCAGCTGTGTGCTGTTACACTATGGCCACAGTCCCTCCCAGAAGGGACCGTGTTTCTCTTGCACGTGGAGTGATAGGAATAGAAACTCTGCCAACCGCTCAGAAATGAAGCTTGCTTAAATGGTGTTCACTTGGAACCCTTGGCTGAAAGGAGCTATAGAGAAGCAAATCACTATTATTATACCAAAGGGAGATGAGATGCAACGGAGACAGTCTCTGAACGATAACGGATGTATGGTTATAGTCTTCATTGTTTCTCTCACCCAGAAGGATCTTATTGATAACTCCCAAATGCCTGAGGTACTGTGCAGGAAAACTCTTTGCCCGCAAGAGTTCACAAAGATGCAGGAAATAATGGCCAGTTGGACTATCAGAGCAAGCTAGTGCCTCAGGTGCAATGACTAGATATCTAGTTTAAAGCCATTCTTTTTGTGTGTTTATTACATATTTATCCAATGCAGTAGAATGCAACTTTATTTTGCATAGTAGTTATATATATATATATATATATATATATATAAACAGATTACATGTAGCACTATGTCACAGAATGCTTTACAGAGCAAAGCACCAATTACATGATAAAAATAGAGAGAAGCGATGAGGTCTTGTCCAGTGCCAAGCACACAGCACACTTGCCAAGTCTCTAATTTTCCTTGTGTAACATAGTTCTCTCTACCCTGCTCTAACTCCACAAGGAAACTCCGTGATCTACAGGGAAATTCCCACTTCATTGACTGCTGTGTCTCCATTCCCTGTCTCTGAGTGAACAGCAACCTTCTCACGTGCAGAAAAATAACCTGGCCCCTCACCAGCTGGAGCTAGTGCTTCCTCCCCTCTCCTTTGTGCTGGAACAGAGCTGTTTCTGCCTCAGTTCCCATCTTCTCATCTTCTCTTCACCCAGTATAGAGAGTCAGTCTATCAATGCTCCTCAACCACCACACTAATGCTGTGTTATCATGAATTAAGTTTAGAAAAAATCATGACTGCCAGCTCTTTAAGCACTCACAACAACAGTACTGACAAGGGAAGAAGAAATGTTTTCTGGGATTTGAACCAAGAAATGGCCCTGATGAAGCAGAAGATGGTAGCAGGAGCTCCAGGAAGTAGCAGGCTCTCACATCAACACTAATAATAAAGCCTGCAAGATGAGAGAGAGGAAGGCTGGTGTTAGATAGTGTGGGGCTGGAAAGAGACGGTGTTGGCTAAATAGGCCACAGTTAGCATAAGAACAAGGAAGAAAATTTACAAGTGGACCCTAGAATGAATCTCTATATGGATCCTGAATGAAATGCATGCAAGCATGCAAATATCTGCAATTAGGAGCAAGAGGAAGAAACTGGTCACAGTTATAGAGAATGCCACACCAAGCTGTCAAGTGCCACATCATGAATACTGCACTGCTTTTAGAATTACTTTTCTTGTGCAGTGGGATGATAAGCCCCCACTTTCTATCCAAGCCTTGTGCAGTGGTGCCAACACATCTGTTTCTGCAGGCCACATAAATGGCACGGGTTGGTCCACAATCTGGATCTGGAGCACACAACCAGTCTGCAGCCTTGGAGCTGGAGTGTAAAGCTGCATTATCTGGCCCACAGGGCTGGAATTTGATGGCAACAGCATTAATTGCTGTCAATCCCAAGCTGCAGCAGCTGCTGCTCCTCTCATCACCAAATTTCCAGCCTTTGGAGGAGCCTCACTGGCCAAGTGATGCAGCTCCATGCTCTGGATCTGGCCATGGGGCTCTGGCAGGCATGACAATTAACACTTCCATGGTTTGCCACACTTCCAAATTTCTGGAGCCCTGAGATGGAAACCGTAGCTCCACAAGCCATATCTTGGTCACCCCTGGCCTAATGAAATACATATATGGCTATCAAGAATTTGGGAAATGATGTAAAAGTATTCAGCATGTTTTAAAACATGGGAGGATCACATTCCCTGCCATGAAGAGCTTGTGGTCAGACACATTCAAAGCAAAATTGGGGACAATCATCTAGCTAAGCAATGAGGGATGTGATGCAAAAATAACTGATAGGATAAATATAGGAATGGCTTGCAGAAATGTTTTGAATATAAATTTGAGAGAAGGGGGAGAAGCTGGCTGGCGGTCAAGATATGAGAGACTCTTTCTTGCCTCAGAATGTAGCTAACCCCCTCTGTCCTTCCTTGCTCACACACCTATCACAGCCATGACATTAAACGTACACCTGTTGCACACCTACACCCCATACCTTGGAATGGGAGACTTAGCCAGGCAAATGCCTGCTAAAGTTAAATAGATTGTTAAATAGATTGTTTTAAACAGTTTCCAACTATGTTAAAGTTTCCAGCTATGTTTCTTGGGTTGCAGATGAAACAGACTTTTCTCCCCTTCTATATCTTATCCCCCCACAGTCTAGAAACATTTTTAATCACCGTCAAGTTTTTGTCAGACCACTTTTTCCTTAAACATAACCCTATATTTTGTCAACCAAGAGGAATTCTCTGCTTAAAAGATCTCTCCATTTAAACTGCACCTCCTCCAGTCCTTGAAACCACTTCAAGTAGGACTGGACTCCTTACTCACCAGTGTGGTTCTTCAATACTCAAAGAATTCCCCCTGACCAGGGACCAGGATTTCTACTGGCCCAGGAAGCCAACCTACATCAGCTGCATTTCATTGTCTGGTGCTACCATTAGTCCAGAGAAGAGCCACGCGCATGATCAGAGGTCAGGGAAGCAGACCCTACGATGACAGGCTGAGAGCCCTGGGGCTCTTAAGCCTGGAAAAGCGCAGGCTCAGGGGTGATCTGATGGCCACCTACAAGTTTATCAGGGGTGACCACCAGTATCTGGGGGAACGTTTGTTCACCAGAGCGCCCCAAGGGATGACGAGGTCGAATGGTCACAAACTACTTCAAGATCGTTTCAGACTGGACATAAGGAAGAATTTCTTTACTGTCCAAGCCCCCAAGGTCTGGAACAGCCTGCCACCGGAGGTGGTTCAAGCGCCTTCATTGAACACCTTCAGGATGAAACTGGATGCTCATCTTGCTGGGATCCTATGACCCCAGCTGACTTCCTGCCCTTTGGGCAGGGGGCTGGACTCAATGATCTTCCGAGGTCCCTTCCAGCCCTGATGTCTATGAAATCTATGAAATCTCTCCACCTGACAAAGTCTTGGACTCTAACTAGGCACCTAATTATAACTGCATTTGTTATGAAAAAGAAACAGCACAAACCATGGCATCACAATGTGCCTATTAACTTAAAATACTGTGTCAGAGCAACAGTGGACAAGTGCATATGAACCAGATAACCCCTATGAATTCAGTGAGACATGCTGTTATACGGAATACCTTGCTCCAAGGGCCTGGTTTAAATCGTGGGTCAGTCTCACTAATATAACAGAGGGGTTATATATTGTGGTGTTTGTGTGTGTTCTTTTTTTTTGTAGGCAAGATGACCCCTGTGTTTTGGCCGTGTGCTCAGCACATAGCAAGCTGGAGTCTATATTGGTAAAATATGTAAAACCCTGTGGCCTCACTGGCCAGGGGAAGCAGAGGATTCCTCAGGCCGATTGGTTGGGAGAAGTGGAGTGCGGCACTCCCTGCCTGGACAAGGCCAGGGTGATGTCGTGCAAAGGGATATAAGGGGAGCTAGACTGCCTGGGGTAGAGAAGCTGCCAGGGGCCACTGAAGAGTCAAGTCTCCTCCAAGGGAAAAGGAGCTGCAGATAGTAAACAGGGAAGCTCAGATAGAGGAGAGAAAGAGAGAAAATTGTCTCAGTGTCAAGGAACTCCTGTCTCCTCCTTTTCTTCCCCTATTTCTCTTTTGAAGTTTTAAGGGATAAATCCTGGGAGAAAGAGTATTGGTTCCTTGGGTTTGCCGGCCAGGATTTAGGCCTGGCATCTTAAATAGGGCTGGAACCTGGGAGTTTCTAACCCTGCGAGTTTGGGGCCAGGGCTGAGGCTTGCCACTTTCTGCTCCCAGTGGAGCCCAGACTCAAATCACCTGCAGTCCAGGCCTAGAGGGTAGGCTTGGTCTTTCCCCTTGCTCCTTTTGATAGTCATTTGCTTTAGTCAGCTGTGTGGGTGGGCCAGCTGTAGCCATTAATCAACCTGTTTCCTCTGGAGTTTTTCTGCAGTTTTCATTTCAGCAGGCCATATAATCCAGTCCAGAAGTGTGGGGTGCGTGCATGCTGTCTGGAGCTGCAGTCACTCCCTCCCATACACATGCAGCTCCTCTGTGGCAGCAAAGATGATCATACCACTCTCTCTCTGAGAGCACCAAGGGGTCCCTTGCATCGCCAAAGGACCTGTGCTCTCCAGCAGCTTCCCCTGGGGCAGTGCAACCTATAGCCTACATCATATAGTTACTAGTGTTTCACATTACATTTGTTGTTTTCTTCTGTTTTTTGTATTAAACTTATTGCTTTGGTTACACTGCTTGCGAGGGGAGTTTTTTTGTTTATGCAGGACACCCTAGTAATTAATTTAGTGCTCCCAGATTTCTGGGCGGGGACTCAAGCCAAGGCAAAATATATTTAGTACCCCAAAATTTTAAACCCAGTGCCCAGCAGGAGGGTTACACTAATACAAGGGCAAGCAATTATTTCGGGTGGAAGGCTGCTTAATGAGGTTTGGTGAGCTTTCAAGTGCCCCATGGGTAGCCCCGCCCCTTGCCAGTTGCCCCACCCCCTGGTCACCATCTTGGGATCCAAAATCCCGCTCTAACCCCTAACCTTTGCCACCAGAAGTCCCTCCCCTTGTCCCCTCCCCCTAGAAATACTCCCTTTTGGGGTCGCCCTCTTAGAACCAGAAAAAAACAAATTGTACACTAAAAGTCAAACACCTACTATAACATATTTTATTACAAAAAATGTGTGTGTCATGGTTTGTATACTGTATATAGAGGTGATTGCATAAGAACTCAGAAATAAATTCTTAGTCTTTTACATTGTGTGGTTGGGGTGCGTGTGTAGGGTGGGGTGTGTGTGGTGGGGTGTGGGGGAGGACAGGGTATGTGGGGGATTGTGTGGTGGTTGTGGGGTGTGGGGATGTGGCTCTGCAGTCAACACAGACAACACTGCAGTGTGGGTGTATGGCATTTGTGGGGTGTGAAGGAGGATGGAAGTGGTGCAAGGACCTCCCCACACTCACCCATGGTGCAGCAGCAGGTGGGGGCACTTGGGGCACTGGTGCCTGGCTCTGGAAAGCCCTGCACATCGCAGTGAGGAGCGCAGCTCCTGCTGGGCAGTCCCTATTACCAGTGCTCCCTGGCACTAGAGCCAGCTGCCTTCCCCACCCCAGCCAGCTCCAGCACCTGGGGCTTCTCTCCTGTGCCGCGTGAGTGCAGGTGATACAGACAGCCTAGTGGGGGCTGCAATCCTCACTGGGATGTGAAGCCCTGGTCAGATCCAGGCACCAGCGCTGAGCATGAGCACCTCTGCCTGCCACCGCTGCTGCTGCCCCCACTGCTTACCAGGGCTGCACACCATGGGGAAAGTGTGGAGGGGTCCCCACACCCTCCCTCACACCCATGCGCTGCCCAGCTGAGCTTCGTGCTGCCACCAGCCCCACGCTCTGTGCTCCCACCCAGCTGCTGCTGCTCCCACCCCCGCTTCCCTACCTGCTGCCAGGAGGAAGCAGGATGCGGGAAGCCTGCAGCAGCGCCACCTTGTGGTGATGGGACCAGGCCCTTCTGCCCACAAGGGTGGAAGGAAGGCATAACAGGGGTACACGGCAGGCAGGTGTAGGCACCTCACTCCCACTCTCTGGCCGGAAGAGCTGGGCAGGGTACAGTTCATTGGTGGGCCCCGCAGGCCAGATGAAAGTGCCTAGTGGGCTACATGTGACTCGTGGGTTGTATTTTGCCTGCCCCTGCACTAATATCATGGTCTGATCATGGTGGAGGCTTCCATTTTCATGCCCAGATTGTGGCACCTCCTTCCCCACAACCCCCAATTGGCTGAGGGGGCACGTTTAGGGCCAAGTTTAGCAGTGCCAGAGGCCTTGCTCCCAAGGTCTCTGATCATTGGTGAAAAATCCACAGCTCCCCTTCCCCCTGTCCTCACTCAAGGGGTTGCAAAAGGGACAGGAAGGAGAGAGCTTGGGGATGGGTAGGGGAGGGGCTGTTTGCTCCTCCAGGTGGGAAAACTGGGGCACGGGGGGTAGGGGGTGCCTGGGCACTGCCATGGCAGATGACCCTGGCATTGGGTATGGGAGGGGCCGTTTGTTCCTCCACGTGTATGTTCTCTCCCCAAATCCCTAGCGCCCCAGTTTTCCTGCCTGGAGGAGCAAACAGCCCCTCCCTGGCCATTGCCCAGGCACCCCCGTGCCCCAGTTTTCCTGCCCAAAGGAGCAAACAGCCCCTCTCCTACCCATCTCTAAGCTCTCTCCTCCCCCTGTCCCTTTTGCAACCCTTTCCCCGCTCCCCTGGGCTGCCAGGCTTTTGCTGCTTTCCCCAGCCTGCAGCAGCCATCTTGTTGCAACAACATGCTATGATATGGCCACTTGCTGGGGAACTCCCCAGCTAGCAGCTATATTGTGGTATTTCATTGAAAATTGCATTTTTCATGAAAATCACTAATGATTTTCGCGAAAAATTAAAAATTGCAGTTTAACCCAGGCCCAGTTACTATTATCAAGCTTTGGACTCTAGCTGTTTCTTAAATGAACTAGGGTTTAGAGTAGACACTATTAAGATCAGACTATGCCTGGGGGTAGGAAATGTACTGCCTGGATTCTCTTGTAACAGTTTTTACCAGATCTGATATTTTGTTTGACTAAATCTCTGGCCATGGTGCACTTACACTTATATAGTGCTTTCAGCAACTATAATAGCAGAGGATTTCTTGCACCAAGTACAAGAGTAGGTGGCAAAAAACATTTTACCACACAGCAGATGTTACAACCAGGTGCAATATTTGTTTTTCTTTGATTTGATTAAAGAAGAGCCCTAACAGGAATGGAATTTGTGGAGAATTTTTATAATCTCCATTTTCTTAATATATCAGCAGCAGATCTGGTGGCTGTTTTAAAATCAAGGCTAAGGAAGCTCTTGGAACCAGCTGTTTAGATGGGACCATTTCTGGGACCATAGCAAAGAAATTATTCATTTCAATATGATCAAGTTGATGGCTACTGTACTAATGTGTGAGGCTCTGCCTGTGAAAAATGTCATTGAGGTTTACATATTCATGTCACAAATGGAATATCAAGGTAATACTGTGCATGTTGTTTTCTGGAGAGCCTCGGGTCTAGCACCCCATGGGAAAAGCTCTGCAACCTTGGCAGAAGTTAGACACTGGGGTTTTCATATCTCACTGGGCGGAAGGGCAATTTCAGTGCAACTGCTTTTGCCTCTTAAGGAGAATGTCTTAGGCGGTGAATATGATGTTTTCTTTAATTTAACCCCAACAAGAGACAAGAGAAAACAAACCTGTCTACAACACTGTATAAGCTTTTTGGAGGCAGATTGAGGTTATCCTATACTCTGCAGAAACATTCACTTGCCCAAAGAACTGGCTATCTAAAGGTCTAGTCCTGCAAAGAGATGCATGCAATCAGGCCTTTGTCCTTATGGATCCTTATTGACTGTAAGTGAAACTATCACTATAGTAAGCAGGTCTGCAGAGATGTCTCTTGTTTTCTGTGTCACAGACCCAAAAATTGTCTAAAACTTGACGCATACCTTTCATGCATGGATGTGTTCAACCAACATCAAACCCAGCAGAATCTTCTCTCTGAATCCTTATACTTTTATATTATGGACTCATAAGTGAGGCCAGACAGTGAGGCTTACACAGCATCCCACTCAGCCTCATGACATAGTAAAGGAGGCAAAGTGTTCTCCAGCAACAGGCCCACTCCCTGCCTATCCATTGTTTCTGGCATGGAACAATAGAAGCCAACTAGCTAATTTACAGCTATAAATTATTTTGGTTTGTACAAAATCTTGTGGATAAGATGCCTGAAAAAGCAGTAATTCTAAAATCTCTAGTAGGGCATTTCTTTCACTAGAAAATAATCTTTTTTTTTTTTTTAATCAGTTTCAAGTATATGCCTACATTTTTTTCAATGTGTAATTATCAAGCATGAGATATATGCTGTCTGCAGTGGAAACAGTAGGTAGTTCTGCTGAAGCAAGACATTCTTAAGCCTGTAGCGTCATTTCCTGGTATTTCAAATGGACTGTGCAACAGGACTGGCCGTTAACTAAGAGGTAGCAAAGCAGGTCTCAACACATGTGGAAAGATTGGAGAGATCCCCAGTGCAAGCAGATTGCTAGGCAAATCTTGCTTATAGAATCATAGAAAGTTAGGGTCGGAAGGGACCTCAGGAGCTCATCAAGTCCAACCCCCTTACGTTAGTTTTATTAACAGAAAAATATAGGAGCCTTTTAGTAGCCCAAATAATATGCTTGAAATTCAGTATATGCTTCCTGTGTATACTAGTGGATAAAGTATCTATCACATGCATTGCAAAAGACATGTTTTCCCCTCTTGAGAACATATATTCTATCCTTATTTTCTGTACATTTATTCCAGCACTGTAGACAAGGATGTCTTACCATGTTTCTAAAGCAAAAGTATGTGTCTATTGCAAAATAATTCAGAGTTTCTAACAATCTTGTCAGAAAAAGACCAAGACATCCATACAGAGGTGTGAAGAGGGTTTTTCCCCCCCTATAGCATAAGCATTACTTCAGGCTGAACTGACAATTAAGGGCAGCTGCCCAAGCCTCCAACAGCTGTTCTTGGAAAGAGGGTTTTGAGTTTCAAGCTAGCCCTCCTTTCATTTCTGGTGAAAGATTTATGGCATAGGTATAAGGTCTTTAACCAATGCCATCTTGTAAAACAGCATTCATTAAAAAGGCTGAAATGAGAAAGGAAACTATATTTGTGTATGCACTTCCCTCGTTTCCTTTCATTCTTTATTTATTTAGGTTTTATTTGCAGCTTTTTGTGTGTTCCCATTATATCATAAATATGCAAGGAGACACTGTGAGGTTATGGCTCATTACATGTTTTTGCTGAGGCCAGGAACAAGAGGGCAGAGATTCTGGGGGTGACATCTCTAATTTAGGACTTTGGAAGCCCTTTAATTGTTGAGAAAATGTCAAAATGAACTTAATAGAAAGTTCATGGACAAGACAGAGGAAGAGCATAACTGCAGAGATCCGTGAAAAAGAAACACTCGTGCTCCAGAGAAGAGATCAAATGCAAGACTGACAGGATGCCTTACTAGACTGTCACCCATTCCCAAAGAACAATCAACTATGGAAAGGGAAATGAGACAGGAAAATCTGCCTAAGCATTAATTCTCGACTACATCTTGATGTCTCTTGAGAGCGGAGAACAGGTGCTTTTCTGGAACCCTTCCAAAAATCTGTGCGTCTATTTGCATCAACTGTTCTGTGCCCCCAAGGACGTAAATTATGTCCTGCAATGCTGGCACTCTAGGAAAGGGTGTGTTTAAGCAGCTGGGGAGTGTGAAGAGTCAGCACTGGTCCTGGGAGCCAAAGGGAAATGAGCTGTGAGATCCCTGTTGTGAAGGATTAAAAAAAAGGTAGCCTATGCCCATGAAACATGCCAGAGAGGCCAAGGAAAGGGGCAGTAGTGCAGCTTTATCAAAGCAAAGGCCGCTTCAGAGCATGAAGGCACTTGTGTTTGGCTCCAGCTACAAAACACGCTGATGAATTTCTAGCTGGGAAAATGTCCTCAGGGCTGGGTGATAGCACCACTTTCCAGAAAATGGAAGTCAGAGGTGATTGGAAGTGGTGACAGCCATTCACTCATCCAAAGACCAGCCACATGAAGAACTACAAGATGATATCACAAACATAAATCCAAAGCCAGTTTAACTAAGAAGACCTCATACTTCTAGAATATCTTTGAATCAACAGAAAACGAAACCTCAGGGAGTGGTTCTGAATCGGAAGAACTTATGAACAATTGACTTTGCTTCTCCGTCTTGGTGCCAACAAGGAACTTTCATTTTAGACTTTGGTAAACAATGTCGTCTTTCCACTACTCCCTCCCTCTCCCCTTGAGCTCGACTAGACTTCACTTGCCAAGCATTTTTTGCTCCTTGCCGCTTTTATTATTCCTCGGTCCATTTTTTTGTGGATTTGCTTAAATAATCACTAACCCACCTGCAAAGGATGTGAGGTATTTTGTGAGGAAGTATAAATGTATCACACTTTAGAAAAAAAATATATATATGCATTTATATATTTTTCAAAGGCTAAGATTATTTTTGCAGCTAGAAGCAGCAGTTACATGAGCTTGGAAATTCATTTTCATTTCCTTTCTAACTTATTACTGGTAAATAGACCAAAGGTGCAGAACTGAGAGCAAGAACTTCAGACATCTTTGCTTCGTCTCTAGTAACTAGAGAACTTCCCTTAACTACAGGAACTGGAGACAAAATGAGGGGACTTTGAGCCTCCTCTGTAGATGGGGTGGGAGAAGGGAAGGGAATCATCATTTTATACAGGGTATGTAGGAAAATATATATAAATTAGGCTCCACCAGCTTTTTGTCTTGAATGACCACAGATGTACAGCAAGAGGAGAAAAAGACTGGTGCCTTCTCCAGGGCCACCGGGATAACTATGGCAGACTTTATTTGCTGTGAAGATTGTAAGTAGGTTAAATCAGTCTCAGGAGAGCTCCTTTTTAATCACCGAATGCTGAGGTGTGGAATCAGTGTGGTGTTCTCAGGACTTGTCTTTCATGATTGGGGCTATCTAGTTGTTAGAGGGCATTAGAAATAGTGCACAGACATAAATTTTAGCTCACTATCAGAATGACAGATTTGGCAAATTAGTCTTTAAGTAACCGTAGGGAATGAGGAGGAGGAGAGTGAAGTTATTAAAATTTTACCCGGAGGTATCAGATAGTCACTAACTAAATCATGGACTAAAACTTATTTTCACGTTACAAAGGGAATAAACTCCTTTGTATATAAATTCTGATCCAAACCTCCTGTGTCTCTTCCCCAGTTTCATTCTGTACTGTGGTTCCTGACTCCGATGCCACTCCTTCATCTACGCTGTCTTCACCCACCCATAAGGCCCTATTCCCTTACTCTGACTTATTTGGAGGGAGATCGAGAGAATAAAATAGACACATTTTACAACTTGTTAGGAGGCATCCTATAGCTCCCCAGCCCAGACATAAGTCTAAATTATGAGCTCTTTAAGGCAAGGAAGGGAAAAGTTTAAATCTTACTCTGATGCAACTACTAGACCTTGGGCTCTAAAAATTAGTTTCTTCTGCACAGGCTTCACTGGGGCGCATATGGGGAAGGGACCTGGGAACCAGAAGACAGTGAATGCTAGATTTACTTCTTCAAATGCTGGCAATAATTCTGTGCTCTTCATGACCCTTTCCACTGAGTAAAGCCCCTGCTCCGCTGGTAGGGAGGGAAGTTGCATAGAGTAGAAATAGAACATCTACTGCTCAAGCTAAAGGACACATCCCTTTAACTGGAAGCTGTAAAGGTCTATTATCCTCTGTGTTACAAGTCCAGAGGTAGAAAACACTGCAATCAAAGGGCATGCATGCAGGATACCATATTTCAGCCAGTACTGAGCAGTGCTGGTAACTCGGCAATTTGCTTGGAGGCAGGAGGAATAAGTGGATGAGATCTGGGTTCTAGTCCCAGTTTATAAAACAGCTGAAGGAGATCTGAGATGCTCTCAGTGATAAGGGGTTTGGAAAGGTGCGGCTTTATGAACACCAGCCAGTAGAAGTGCCAGGTCCGGAAGACCTGGTCTTGTGTACTTTCCCCTATACCAAAAAGAGTATTTGGGTCTTGTGCTATTACTGTTAGCGCTCCTGCAACAGTGAGGGGTATGCACAGCCCTGGGGAAATGCTGAGGGATTTTTGGTAGCAAACTAGGAACCAGCTGTAGGGGAAAAAACATGGCCAGGAAATGGCAGTTTCCAGTTGTTTATAACTTGGCCTAAACTAATGGATTTTATGATTAGCAAAAGGCATGAAGTGGACACTGAGAGTGAAACGTGGCAGGAAAATAAAATCCTGCTTCAAACCCTGGAGGAGATTTCCCAAACCACATATAGGTTTTAGCAGCAAGAATCCCAGTAAATTTCCATGGGACTTGTACTTCTACATCCCTTTGGAGGTTTTCAAAACTCTCCCCTGGAGACATGAGAAGTAATGGCATAGGACATTTTTACAATGGAGAATCAGTCAACTTAAATGCAGTTAGAACCTAGTCCATTTTCCTTTAACAGTTCTTCAGTGTGATCACCACAGGTTGGTTGGTTTCCTCTAGATGTTTTGGAAGAAGTGAGTCTTACAAAGGTGTCTGAAGGAAGAGAGGGTAGTAGCTTAATAGGTTGGTTTGAGAAGAACACTGCATGAGTAAGGAGTATCTTGAACAGAATTCAAAGTTGGTTGCTGTGCTTCAGAGCTTCCTGGCGCATGCAGAGAGAACCCCACTCAGCTAATGATGTAGGCAGGTACAGCTAGGAAGGAAAGGGAGTGAGCAAGTTATAACACAAGGAGTTCTGAATCTTTTCTTAAGGGAAAGTTACTCACCGGTAATGGAGACTGGATTAGTGCCTCCTTTTTCCCTGCCTGCATGCGTACAGACCAGATGATGGCCAGCGCGCGTATTATCCACAGTGTGGGGGCAGGCTTGTTCGAGATGCAGCTCCAAATATTTTTATGTCCCAATTCTCGTCTCTGCAAAGGAGTGAAGTTGCATCTTCTACTGGTTAATGAAGGCGCAAAGTCAAGTCCATGCCAACGAGTGGAGAAACCCCCTTTTGGGGTATCATTTTGCAATAAGTCCTGGAGCTGTTTCCTGCCTGCTAAGTCAGCTTTCTATACCAACTTTCAGCCAACTGTTAAATTGGCTTTTAAGGCTGACAGTTATTTCATTGAACCATGAAAACAAAGTTTCTCAATATTTTCTGAAAGACACAGAGTCACATTAAAGAAAGGATTAAGACACCTAAAATAAGTCTTAGGTGGACACTTGAGGTGCCCAGATGCCACCTCCCAAGAGTGCCCTAGCCAGCAGGATTATGGCCAAGGCTAAGTGAGGGTGCCCTGTACCCCTTCCCTTGAAGTTGCACCACAGTGCAGAAAGAAGGGCAAGATTCACGGAGCCAGAAAAGAGAGTTAGCAAGGAGCATGACTCTTACTTAGCAGTTAAGGCATTTGCCCAGGAAGAGAGTATCCTGGGTCCTTGTCTCTGGTTCCAAGACTGTTCCGGTATTTCAAATTAGACATTAGCTAAAAACTAGAGATAGTTCCAGGAGTAGGACTCCTGTGTCCAAAGTAGGCATTACCCCACTTAGCATAGCATGTGGGTCTTCTGGATCATCCTTCTGATGCACCTCGCTCCTCCCATGCACTGTGCACAAAGCCTAGGTGCCTTATTCTGGGTTTTGGATTCCACTCTGGAGGCTAAGCACTCGCGAGCTTGATGTGGCAGCACTTCCCTTACAGGCACCTACTTCTTTTACCAGGATCTAGCGCTGTGTCCAAATACAACTTGAATGTTTTCTTTGCACCTAGACTATAACACCTTTCCTGAAAGTAGTTCTGTAGCAGAAAGCCCCCTTTTCCTCTTGCCTGCAGTTGCTCTCCCCTCCTTGGATATGTTTTTCCTCTTCTACCTTTTCTTCCTTCCTCTTTCTTTCACTTTAAGATAAGGAATTGTGTTTTAAAATTTGTGTGTGCGTTTTGTATCCCCCCTTGTATTTTGGTATTTTTATCTATTTGTGTGCCATGGCATTACTTTTGTAGCTTATATTTTATACTCCTCACCTTTCAACTTTCAACTAAATGTGTTTAGTTTCATAAGTAAGTTATACATTGTAACAATGTTAACAAGGGCAGGAGTCAAACTGCTGCTTCCCTGTATCAGGCTGGCCCCTGAAAGAGTGAGTGAATCAGTGACTGAATGTGTAACACAGTAGCAGGTAGTAATTAACACCTGGGACACTGCAGATCAACCAACGGAAGAAATCAATAGAAGACAATGTAGCAACTGGGACAATCTCTAAACATCACTGATCAAGGGCTAGAAGCCCTGGCCTGAGTTAATCAACGCCGGGGACCAACTTTTGGGCTGAATATCTCCAGAGCAACCGCTCCCAGAGCCCTATTCAAAATTCATCAGCGGACTCCCAAACCTGCACGTACATGCAGACGACCCCTGGGGCTGACAGATGCCATCCAGTAGCCACTGAGAGGGAAGTCCCACGAGGGTCAACAACCCCTGGATTGGGCAAACCTGAAAACTGGGGAGTCACCAAAGTCTGCCAAGGACAGATAAAAAGCAGTGAAAAGTGACCCTCAGTGGCGCCCTCTTGATCTCCAACTCGACCAGCACCCGACCTGTCCAGCCAGAAGGACCAGCCGACGACCTCCTTCTGGAGGGTAACACCATGCTGAAAGAAGCCTCGACTGGCCATCGACGGCAGACTCCAGCGCTTGTAGGATAGGTATACCTGAATCTTGTAGCTTGCCACTGTGTGTGTGGGGGGGGGGACCTGCCCCAAGGTTTATGATTTAACTTCATTACAGTGTTTCAATCCACCTAATAAACCAGAATTTTAAGGATCCCAAGTTGGACATTTGTAGCCAACAGTTCAGCCCTTCAAAATGATAATTTGAGACAATAGTGACTATCAGGGTGAACCTGAGAGTTACTCATTATAGCACTGCATATCCAAAAAGTGCAAAGGGAGCCTTCAGGATTTGAATGAAAAAAGATAGCTCCCTTACAGTACAACAGTTGTTTAATGCAACTTTTAGGAAAAAGGGTATCAGAAATCTATATAGGGTAGAAATCCAGTGCACTGCAAAAGCTGAAGAAACCAGAGGTCTGCACTGCAAGCAATGTAGCTAACAACACTTGCTGCCACTGATAAAAATAAACTGCACATTATGCTGACAGAGCCAAGGGAAAGAAAAATGTTTCATGGAGCAACAAGCACAAAAGAGGTCTCAAATTCTAGAATAAATCTCACTGGATCAGATTGCCCAACTACCAACAAGGACCCCTAGCAATGTCAAGGAAGAGGCATGGGTTCCTGAAGCCCACTGAGAAAAGAAAGTCCCACAAGTAAACAGAATAGAAAACACTCTGGGGAATCTCCATGTGAATGTGGGATGTGAAGATCCTCTGGTTGAGGGCAGGTGGATCCAAGGCAGGTGGGATGCCTCTTAGGCTCCAGAATCAATCTCTAGATGCAATCACATGGAAATGATGTGGGCTTTTTCAGGGGAGGGGGATGGGAAGGAAAGCCAGGGCACCAACACAGATGTTTTCTGATCTCAAGATTAGCTAAGATTTTGGTACATGTTTATGAAATGCAGCAGCCTTCCCACAGCAAGAGGGTCAGCCTCACCGCTGTTGGTCCACCTGCGTTTAGAGCAGCTCTTTGGGCACTTCTGCGTCATAGGCAGAGGGCGGGAGAATGACAGACAAGAGTATTGCCAGGGTCTGTATGAAGCGTGACAAACCCAACTCTACCAGAGTTCCCATTTCCCAGAAGCATTGCACCAGGAGGACAAAACTGCTTTAAATATGGGATTCCTGAAACCTGGGGCCTTAGCTTGAGTTAGGCCTCAGCCTGCAGAGGAAGATGGTATCCTGGTGCCTTCCTCCCAATCCTTCTCAAAAGTGTGAACCCCTGAAAGGAAGCAAACCCTCCAGAGTTTGGGCGACAACCTCCTACCTCCTAAGAAGCAGGAAAAGTCTGAGAGCTGTTCAGAGATCAGGAGAGAGAAGAGAGAGCTGAGAAGTGAGCTCTGCCATCCTGAGCCAGGGATGCCAAGCAAACGGGACCATACCAGGCTGGGGCTGCAGGCACCATGAACTGGGTCATGGTGGGAAGGGCTGGGAACTGGAAAATTCCTCACGAGGAGAAAGGGGCCCCCCGTTCCCACCCAAATTATGTACTGCTTGAAGTAGGACAGGCTGATGGGTCAGTGCAGGCTGCGAAGTCTGGGGGAAGCCAGCTACATGGGGGAGAAGCCATTCTAGCGGGTGACAGGGAGGGAGCCCAGACAGATGTCTCCAACCCCTGCAGCAGGCACTGGTGCAAGGGCTGCCCTCAGGAGCCATGGTGCTGGCGCAGGAGATGAGGGAGCCTCTTGTACCTGGGAGCCTGACTGCCCCTGTGCCACAACTAAGAGCTGAATCCCTTGCAGAGGGAGCTGGGTGCACAGGCCGAGAGACACTTCCCCTGTTGCCTGGGAAGTCCAAGGGGAGCGTTCAGCCATGCTGTTTGCATCCCGAGCCATCTCTTCTCAGACTCCAGGCTTCCCAGGATGGGGCATCTCTTCAGTGGACCTGCACTTGCTGGAAAAGAAAAAGGGAAATGGACTCAACAAAAATACCTGGCCCTTTCCTGCTCCCTCCCCTCCATTTGAGGCTTCCATTTCATTTTTGTTTGGCTGCCCTGGTAACAATAGCATCTTTGCCTTTTTCCCATCCTCCATCCTTGTCTTCCTTCCCAAGGGGCAGTTGCATCTAGGCCAGCAGGGATTAAATGTGGATGGCTTCAACCCGCCCTTGCCTCCTTTTGACTAACTTCCAGCTTAGAGCAGTGCAGCTGGTATGTAGCCAAGGGAGTTTTGCAAGGGCACACAACAAAGTTAGCCTCCATCAGCCCAGTGCTCTCTGGCATTTACAAAATGTGTTTAAAAAGGTGAATTACTTCCCCCTGCAGAGGAGATATTCACCACAGAGACATTCAGGATGCAGACCTCAGTGCATCATTGCTTTTACTGCACTGGCACGTTTCTAAGATGCAGCATTACGCTGACAAACACGGCATGATCATGTTGATGTTGTCCGACAGGCCTGAACGTCCTTTCTCCAGTAGGAGTACAGCATCACCATCAGGTCATCAGACATGGGACACTCCCAGGGACTAGGCTACTGAATCATAGGATCAGAGCAGTTACTGTTATCCTCTGCTCTGGGTATGATTCACACATTTCTGGAAGAAATAGTTGAAGCTTAAGAGATAAAGTCTATGCTCAGAGTATCATGTACTTCAGTCGATTGCAAGTATAAATTTTCATGTACTTTTGCAATGATTTATAACTTTCTGTGAACAAATTATAATTGAATGTGGTTGGCAGCTGTTAAAATCAGATATGAAAAGATAATTTGACCCAGACTAAATGGTATTTGATAGACACGCATGATTCAAGATGGCCATATATTTTACAGGGACATCATTCCTAAATTTTGCTCTCTCAACCTCTTCTGTGGTTGCCCATTCTGCAATTAAATAATCAAAGAGAAGATAATATCATTTTATTTATTAATAAAATTGGTGCTAAGCAGCTTATTTCAAGTCAATGAAGCTGGTTTTCTCCCTTGCAAGCTTCAGTGAAGATTTTTAACTTGCTTACCAGTAGGAGAAAGCAAGCTGGCCAGGACGTAAATAGAAGCAGAAAAAGGCATGAAACCGACTCCCCCCAAAATGCATGCTTAATGCATTCCCTTCCTTGTTTCTCATTCTTAGGATATTGGCTGTTTGAGTTAAAAGTGATTTCATTTTCATGGTGCTCTCTCCCATCTGTGGCATCAAGTGAGCTTAGATTTTTACAAGAGAGCTATCACCGAAAAATATTGCCATTATATTAATCACAAACAAGTTTGACTGTAACATCAAGCATGCAGGTGGCTGCCCCCCCCCCCATCTTTCATTTTTATATGAAAATTGTGGACAGTCTCCTTCAGGATGATTAGATTGGAAACTCCATGAAGCAGGGATACTGTCATCTTCTATGTATTGCACAGCACTGAGCACGCAAATGGCACTTAAATAATTATGCATGAATTTGTCTCTGTCACTGTTGCTCAACGGTAGTGATCCAGTAGCAGGTCTTGTCTGTCATGTTTGCAGGTGTTCTGTTAAGGAGCAACTACTAGCGTTTATTTCTGCTTTGCAGGAGCTGTTCTGTTCAGGAGAGAATAGAAAGGGATTACTTTTACCTTATAATTTAGTCTCCCAAGGCATGACCTCACTTTCGTCTCCCACCCATGTATGACGACAGTAAGAATCAAAATTAATATTAAGCATAACACAATGAAATGTGGAATTGGCTCCCTCTGGACACCGGTCACAAACTTTATGGCTATTACCATGAAAGAAACAAAGGTTCAATCCTAAGGCCACATCATTGAATTGACTGTTGTATTTAGACCACACATGGGCTGTTTGGAGTTTTACGAGACTAGTGTACTCGACCTATCTTGTTCTTTATAATGCAAGAGGCTGTCTCACCTACTTTCATTTTACTGTTATTAAAAATTAAAGTGTACTACATCTGTTATGGTGTCTGAATCTGTGGGATCCTAAGGGAAGTTCAGCAAAACTTTTCCACTTGTGTTTAAGGAAAGTGCTCTACTCAACTCACTGTAGGTATTTTTCCCCATATATTATAACTTTTATATCTTAATATATTATAATATATGAGGGAGTAAAAGGGATGAGAACAAAAAGTGACCAAGAGCAAGGATCCCATGTAGGCTCACAGGAATCCTTGTCTATCTTTGTTGTAAGAGGGAAGGTTTAGCGAGGTTCCATGGATGGGATAATGAACATGATGGTTAGAAGTATTCCAGCTATAACATACAATGATTTGGCCTAGGCAGCGCAATCTTGCATGAAGACAACTTGGAGGAGATGCCCTACATCAGCTCCATTTTTGCTTACACAAGACATTTTTTACCAGGAAAACTCAAAAGGCACAGCCAGACACAAATCTATGTTTAAATGAGTCTCCCAGATAAAAATCACTCCACTTTTGCTGAGAAAGTCACAAATCTTCCCTCAGCCATACTGGACCTCACTGTAATTCTCCTGGCAGTGCCAGTGTAGTACATACATACACACATACAAACACAACTGTAGGCTGATATAAGCTCACCTCTAGCAGCAATTCCACAATGCAACATTCCCTTTACCAATTACTTTTTCTGGTGACCAGAAGCAGACCTCCCATTTAAAATGCCCTGTGCTTCTGTTCTTGTTACTCACTAAGTGGTGCAAGCACAGCTTCAGGTGATCTTCATGCTGCTGCACAGGACCAAGGGGAGATCTTGATGTTTCTGATGCTGCCGGGAGATGGTTGTGCACAGCTAGCTATGGCACTGCCTCAGGACTGAGAACCTGGGACAAGGGCATCCCAGGAGGCTAAGGAGCACAGCAGGAAGTCTGATGTTTCTCGAGACCTTTCCCTTTTATGCAGAGCTTCATGCTGTATTAAACAGAACCCCTCATTACAAATGAGCAGAGACACCTCAAACCCCTGGCCCTGGTAGATAGAGGCGTCTCCCCTTCCTGGCCAGTGGTGACAAGGCAGATAAGAGCGAGCTGGCTAAATGTCAGAAGCTCAGACATCCAGCTGGACCCAATCCAACTGTCTCTAGGTCAATATTTCTCAACCCATGGGCTGTGGCCCAAAAGTGGGTTGCAAGAATATATGAAAGGGTCACAAACAAACTTTAAAAAATGGATTCTTCTTTAAAAAGAGAAAAATGTGGGACACCATAGGTTTCCCCTTGCAGGCTGGCAGAGGTCTAGCCTGCAAGAGGCTACTTGGGGCTGGCAGGAGAGGGAGGAGGGTGATCAGGCAAGGGGTGCCATGTGCATGTGCATGCACATAGCAGCCAGGCAGTGTGGAGAGCAGCTCTTTCAGGTAAGTCTATGGAGATTATGGAGTCTGTGTGTGGGGGGCACAGGTGACACTGCTTGCCACCCCACCTTCTCTCTGGGGTAGAGCTATGGCCAGACGGGAGTGGTGGTGGTGGCAGCCAGGCCATGGTGGTGGGGTAGAGTCACAGCCCAGTGCATAAGCAGCTGGTGGTGGGAAAAGATCAGAGCAGCGTGGTGCCCCCCACAAACCCCTCCATCTGTTACTCCTCGTGCTACTGGCAGTGGCTGGTGAGGGGTTCTGGTGACAGTGGCAGCAATGAGTCTCACTGCCCCGCTTGGCTGTCCAGTGCTGTCCCGCCTACTGGGCTGCTGAGGCGGCTCCTGACCATGCCAGTCCAGCCAGGCGGCAGAATCTGCCCCCCACACGCTGGGGGGCTGGGAGCACCAAGTTCCAAAGAGGGCTGTGGGTTGGGAGTGAGGGGAACCGGAAGGGTCAGGGGGCTGTTTTCTACTTAATCTATTTACTGGGTTGGGACTGGCCTTCAGTGTTTACATACAGGTGGTCCTGGTACCAAAAAAAGCGCTGAGAACCACTGCTCTAGGCAATACATTCAGCATCCCAGGAGGAAGAGAACTCTAGTAGGTACAATTAGCATTACTGCCTTGTAAAATAAATTGTAATCAACCTCAATAATTGTGGGTCTTTGTACTTATGCTGGCAAAAGGAGTAGTATGCAGCCATATGCACTCCTCCCCAGTATGGCTATAAACAATGTCTGTCAGCTCTCAAATCACCACCTCCCTTTATGCTAATATTTTCTGCCAAGTACCTTTCTAAATACATCCCATTTAGTCAACCTGTTATTGTGCCTAGGCTAACCCCACACAAAACAGGCTTGAGATGCTGTTCAGTGAATCAGGTAAATGTCACTTAACGGCACTTATTAGTATCTAGAATGGAAGGATGGTTCAACAATTAAGCAACAAGTCTAGAACCTGGTTCACAGCCTAGGTCCACCACCAATTTCCTGTGTGATGCTGGAGGAAACAACTTCTCTGTGCTCCATTGCCCATTCATAAAATAAGGCAATAGCAGCTTCCTGCCTTTGAGGGGTCTTGAGAGGATAAGACTGTCAGGTGCTCAGGTATGATGACAAAAAGCCATATAAATCCCCAAGATGCACAGTCTCCTTCAACAAAAGAGGAGAAGAAAACTCAATCACATTTGGCTCCTTCAAAAAAGCTGAACGTGCAGCATTTTTCACCAAAAAAGATGTGCTGTCAACTTACTTTGAAAATTAAGTTTGGGGCTTTTAGGTTATTGAAGGCTCTGGGCGTTTTAAAAAGTCATAGCCTTCATGCAATACTTAGGACAGGAGGGGGACAGAATGAAAGGGAGAATAAATAACCTTCCCCATTTTGAACAACTGTAAGAGTCACAAGGCAGCCAGTGTGTAAAACTGCTAAAACCTTCTCTTCCAGTTGGATCAGCATTTGTGTACCCAGAAGGCCTCTAACTATCTGAAATGCAGCGGTGTGAGAGCAGTTCCCTTTTGCCTATCACACTCACAGCCCACAGCTTCCGCAGAGGCCCCAGCACGTTAGACACTAGATGCCAGCTACTTCCCACATCCTTCTGACATCCTGAATTTTAAGAACATGACTAGCTTCAATTGTTACTTGAAAAATTCAAATGATAATTTGTTTCAAACACAATTTCCTTCTGCCACTGTGGGATATTATGTAATTAGTTTCCCTATAAATTCATATGTATGAAGGGCACTGGCACCAGGCTGTTAGTGCCATAGAATGGATTTGAATAAAACACACTGTCAGGAAAATGCACATTTTTTAAAATTGGGCAACTGAACACACATCCTTTGAGTGCAAATGGGTTGGTAAATCACTTACCTAATTAATGCACTTAGAGCCAGGGCTCAAGTGGAAAGAAGAGCCATTACTTTCCTGTGCTCTACCCACAAGTCAAAGTCCAGGACCTGAGATACGAAAACAAGACACTCTCCAGAACATGCAGGAGTTCAGCATTTGATCGCTCGGGTCCTCAGCTTAGGCTCCCTCTCGGCAGAGTTCAGACCATGCTGGGGCAGACCAGGTACAGGCCCTCCCTACACTTCAGGAAAGCATCGAAGAAGCCCCTGAGCAGCTTTCTGAGAGCAGCAGAAACTTGGGATTTGCATTTTTACAAATTCTAGCCCCACTGATTGCAAAGAAAAGCCTGAAAATGAGAGCAGAGTCTAATTAATGCCACCACATCTGCCTCAGGCTGTGGAAAGCCTCCAGAGCCTATAACCACATGGGTTGCCTGGTCCCACACCCTGCGGAGCAGACCTTATCCCACACTGCTCTCCCAGGACCAGGACTGGCTGGTTTCAGTATTAAAGCGGCCAGTGGTGAGGGGATTGGCAGCCTCTTAGTAGGGCTCTTTCCTCTGTGTTTTTGGCTCCGTTGGCAGCGGATAGGCGGGGATCCTTCTCAAACATCATCCATACTCAAGACACCAAAATTAGATGCCATTCACAATAGCTTTATTAAGATCCTGTCCTAAATGACTGCACTGCTGGCAAAATACATAAACTACCACCGGGCACCTACACTGTCGCTCACTGAGAGTATGGGGGCAACTGCTCTGACAAGCTCAGGTTTCAGGTTCAGCACATGGAGGAAGGGATCCCCACATCTGTTTTATTTGCGAAGAAAACCTTAAAAATACTAAACAAAAAGGACTAGAGATTTACTATCCTTACTCCAAGGAGAGCCTGCACTTGGCAGAATGAAAGAGCTGCTGCACTGAAGGAGAGGAGCAGGTCACCAACCCAGAATGGTCTACTCATATTTACAGGTTGGGAATTTGTTCAAACACACAGAGTGGCAGCATCTTTCTAATATATCATCTGTCTAAATTTAAAAAAACAAAACTCACCATGATAAATAATCTTCACCTAGTACAGTTTATTTGTGGGGAACTGAAACAGCTAACTTTAAAGAAACTAAGTTAACCACACACTATTGGTCTGTTTGTGTATAGATGACCAGACGTATCTTTAGCACTGTAGTCCCATCTCCTATCCTGATGCAAATTGTAAAAAAACAAAGATCTGCCCACTCCCTTTGTTAAGAGTGGTAATGAGGCTAAAAACCACATATTCCTAGGAGATGCAAGACTCCATGCATTTGTTAGAAGTGAATCAATGAACCAGAACAAATCTCAGTTGCATTCCCTACCAGACCACCTTTCCCGATTACTAGTTTTTCTGTCAGTGCTGTTAGTAAGGCAAATGTAATCCAAATAAGACCATTTTATTTTATAATAACCCAGGGGTAGGCATCAAATGGTAACAACCCTTATTTATAATCACCATTCTCTAGGTTTGAAATAGTACTTAAGTCAGCATCTCCTCATTAGTATCTTCTAAAACTCTCTTAGTAAAATAGTAAGGATGTGATCAAAAAACTTCCATTGTATATTATGAGGAATAATTTTTCCACAAAAATGGCAAGGAAAGGAAATCTGCAGAGGAAAGATCTTTGTTACAAAGTCTGACTTAAAAGCATTAAAACCTCACAAACTAAATATCCCACCCAGGCAAATCTACAATGCCCAAAGGAATAATTTGGAAACTGCCAAGGGTCAGCTTCCCTTTTAGGTGCCATTTGCAATTCCCACATGTATGGAAAAGAATTTCAAGGGAAAAATCCCTAGGTCAGTCCCCAGTTATGCTTAGATTGCAGCTGTACAAGTACTCAACCTGAGAAATAATGCCAGTCAATTAAAATGGCTACATACAGGCTAAGGAAACAATCGTCAGTCAGTAAACTGCACAACTAACTTGGCAATAATACCAGCTGATGCAGAATCATTACCGACTCGCTAGCTGCATGACACTTCCACCCCACCGCATTACCTAATGTTACAGAATCAGCCCTGCAATTACTTGATTGATTTTTTGCTTCCATGCCATGAAAGATATTTTTTGCACCAGGGCTTGGCAGAAGGGGATAAGAAAGGAGAAAGGAAGGGAGGGAAGGGTATTAGACATGTTACAAGCAGCAAACTATACGCATACAATTTAAAGTAAACAGACCTGTCAAAACCATGAGTTCACAGAAGTGTTTTAACATGGTTCATGCTACTGAACCTTTTCCTTTTTAATGGAAAAAAAGAAATGAGACCAGGCAGCTGAGGCTCCACTGGTACATTCATATAGCCAACCTTGCCACAGGGCAGAAACAAACCATGCTCTCTCAGACTATGCCCCTAAAGAACCACAAAAGCATAGGAACTAGCTATATCACGTAAGAGGCCATCCACAAATAACCTTGACACAGCAGAAAGTGATGTTGGCAAGTTAGTAGATGTCAACTCTTCTGAGTCGGTACTGAACCAGATGAAGTTCAACATTGAGAAGTGTAAAGTGCTCCATCTGGGGATGAACAACATACTTACAGGCTTGGTGGCGCCAAACTGACTAGCACGACTGAAGGGGACCTAGGGGTAATAAAAAACCATAGTATGAACATTAGCTGTCGGTGCGATGCTGTAGCCAGCAGGGCAAACAATACTCTGGCATGCATCAACCGATGCATCTCAAGCAAAACCAGAAAAGTGATTCTTCCACTTTACTCAGCTCTGGTGAGACCGCAGCTGGAGTACTGCGTCCAGTTCTGGACACTGCACTTCAACAAGGACCTGGAAAAGCTTGAGATAGTCCAGAGAAGAGCCACCCATATGATGAGAGACTTCCAAGGCAAGCCATATGAGGAAAGGCTGAGGGACCTGGCTCTCTTCAGCCTAAAAAAGAGAAGGCTGAGAGAGGGCTTGGTAGCAGCTTACTGCTATATCAGGGGAGTACACCAAGGGCTCGGTGAACAGCTGTTCACCAGGGCACCCATGGGGAAAACCAGGAGTAATGGCCACAAACTCCTGGAAGACCATTTTAAGCTTAACACTAGGAAAAACTTCTTCACAGTCAGGTTGCCCAGACCGTGGAACAGGCTCCCGCCAGAGGTGGTGCAATCACCGACCCTGGAAATCTTCGGAGACTGGACGGTCACCTTGCTGGGGGGACCTGACCCCAGCTGTCTTTCCTGCCTGGTGCAGGGAGCTGGGCCCAATGATCTTGCAAAGTCCCTTCCAGCTCCTTACAATTATGAATCAATGCTCCAAAATGGCACAGGACTGGTTAGTGCGCTAACTTTTTACATAAGCTGTGAAAGATTGCAGGCACACATGATCTTGTGGCATTCTGCTCAAGGGCAGGTCATGCTAACACCATTGTACTAAGTACTTACATCCCAGCTGGATAAGGCCTTTCACCCAACGTATGAAGTACTGTCCTAATGCTGTGAATGCTGGAGAGAGGGTCATCATACAATTAAGAAGTCAGGTTAATGGGACTTTAATTGTACAAATCTCAGGTCATGATATAAAGCATAGTAATAATACAATAAAATCTAAAAAGAGTACATTTTAATTGGTTTTTATAACTGCCAAATTATCTCCTGCTACTAATTAGCAATCAAAGTTCTTGCACATTATTTAGAGGCTCCAAATAGCTACTAACAAATGTTAGTGCAATTTAATCCATTGACAAATGTTACAAATAAACGTTCCAACTGGAATTGTTCCATGCAGGAGTAAAACGTGTGAAATTGCTGAGAAACAACATGCAGGTACTGCAGCCAATGCAGAGTAATACTATGTTGGATCTCATTCTGACAGAAAAGGATGAACTGATTACTGAACTAAAAATTGATGGTTGCCTAAGTGCAAGTGATCATGACTATACATTTGTTTCACACAACAATTCCAATCTGTTATTTTTACGCATCTCTCTCTCTCACACACCAAACTGAAAGTAACCCAGGACCAAACCAAGTGTGAAGTGTTTTAACATAACAATGCGAACAGCAGTTGGGAACTGTTTAAGAACGCTTTATTAGATACTAACCCCACATAATTGTGCAATCACATCAGGTGGCGTCTTTGGTTATCAATGTTCCTGGTCAAGACGAGAAGTGAAAGTAGCAATTAAGAACACATAACAAGTTTAAATAAATGGAAACTGTGAAAAATCCATAGCAAAGAGAAGAGAATAATAAAAATGGAATTCTTTAAATGCTTTCAAACAGGCCTGTCTAACTAGCAGCCCACAGGCACCCCCAAAGGGATAACTTGCAGCCCCTGGCTCCTGATCCAAGAGTTGCTCTCTCCACTGCTCCAGCAACTGCTGCCACCGGACTCTCCAGGCTCCCCTTCCATTCTCCAGCTTCTGCTGCCTGATCCCACCCCTAGAGGACCTGTGGCTGGGTGGCCTGGGGGGACCCAGAGCCCATGTGGGGCTGCACAGGGTGACGGCATGGTACATTGGAGTACCTGTGAGGCAGTGTGACACAGGGGGACCCATGTGACATGACATAGCATGTATGGGGCCACAGGGGGGTGCCCACAGTGTGGGAGGTGGGCGTGTACAACGTGGCACAGCATGCAATATAGAGGGTGTGTGGTCTACAGTGTGTGGGGCCAGGAAGCCTGCCCCCCACAGCCACTCAGAAGTTGGACAGCTCTGCTTTAAATGCATGAGGGACAAAATGAAAAATTAGTAATACAAGAGTCCAATTATAGATAAAAGTAGAAAAATGTTGATCATGCTGCAAAAAAGGCAGAAATATTCAATAACTTCCTGGTCTCTATTTGGCAAGAAGCAGGATGCTGTATTCATATCCTTAAGTGATGAGGAAATATTTTCTATTCCATTAGTAACTTGGGAGCTATTGCATTAGCAACTATTAAAATTTAAACATTTTAAATCTGCAGGACCAGAAAACTTACACATAATAATATTAAAAGGATTGGCAAAGGACCTCAGAACTATTCAAGATGATTTTTTAAAACAGATCTTGGAACACTAGGGAATGTCCAAAAGACAGGGGAAAAACACAAATGCTGTACCAATACTGGGGGGAGGGGGGTCAATTAAAGCTGATATGAAATTGATAAGAACTGGTGAAATGTCAGACTGCAAACTGTAACTGTGATGCGGGTGTTACTAGTAGGGTCCTGTGGGGATCTGTTCTTGATCCAGTGCTCTGCAACATTTTTATTAGTAACACTGAGGAAATGACATATGCATTACTGGTAACATTTGCAAGTGAAACAAGAATTGGTGGTCCGACAAATGACAGGGCAAGTCAGTTGCTCAGGCTGACCTTGGTCACTTGATGGGGCAGGCTCGTTTGAGCAACAATACTATCAAATGAAAGATTATATATCCAGGAGTGGAGAATATAGGTCTTGTTTGCAGGACTAGAGATAGTATCCCGAAATGCAGTGGCGCTCTTCTAAGTAACTTAGGGGCAATGGTAAATAACCAGAACTCTCAGTGCGATATAGTAGCTAAGAAAGCCAACATGATCCTTGGACAAGAACGCAGATAAATATCAAGTATGAGTACAAAAATGTCACTATCCCTGTATATAGCATTAGTGAAAAAACTATGGAACAGCAGATCCAGTTCTGGCATTCACACTTCAAAAGGGATAGTGAAAAATTAGAAAAAGTTTTTAAAAAAGACACAAGAACAATTAGAGGCATGGAAACTCTGCCTTGGTCATTTAGCTTATCTAAAAGTAAGTTAAAAGGTGACTCAATTATGGTCTAAACATATGTGAATAGGGAAGACATTTGCATTAGTAAACAACTTGAATCTAGGGGAAAAGGTGCAGCAAGAGTGATGGGAAATGAAAGCTTGACAAATTCAAATTAGAAACAGGCTCAATTTTTAATATCAAAGTTAAAGACTTGTTGCAGCAATTTTTGCAGAAGCGTGATAAATTTCCCTTCACTTTAAATCAAGACTAGATCTCTTCCTAAAATAATGTTGCAACTCATCTGGAGATCATAGGCTCAAAGTAGAAATTACTTTGTAATGCATTATGGTTTCTGTTATACAGGAGGCTCTACAATAATCCATGAAATAATTTCAGCTGAGATCAGCGTTAGCAACCTCTGGCCCAGAGGCCAGATCCAACCATTAGATCAGGCCCATGGATGTAGGGGCTTGGCAGCATTCAGCAGCAGGGGGTTTCAGCTACACAGGTTCTCCCTGTGTTGCTGTGGGAACAAGCGCCAGGTCCTAACACCCATCCACCCACCTCTAACTTGGGGTGGGTCATTCTGACCTGCAGCTAGGAAAGGTTGCCTACCCCAGGTTGGTCCAGTTTTATTTTGCTTGTTAATGTCTATTCTCTCCTCCACTGTTTCTAAAACAACCTGCAAATCTCTCTCTCCAGGTAGCAGTCTCTGAGTATTAACGAGTTAATTGTCATTAACTAATCTGACTGAAATAACACAGGGTAAAATCCCAGGGAAGATGAGACAATTTGTAGTTTCCCCCACACATTAGCAAGGTCAAGATAAACCCTAAATTACTATATCCTTAACTCTACCTCCTCACTAGTTTGTGAAAAACTACAAGTTTCATTGTCTTCACTAGGATTGCACTTTATGTTAGCTAACTAAAGCCAACAACGCTCCTTTCTCACTTAAATATGATGCACTCTGTTAGAAGTCAAGGCAACACTGACCTACACTCCACCAATCTGGGGGAATTGCTGAAAAGTTAAACAGAACAATAAGGGGGGGAACTGATAAAGGTGGGGTGGAAATCAAAACAACTGTGAACTACAGAATTGGCCAATATATTTCATCTTCTCCCCTACATACACTGAACAGGCAGGATGGACTGCAGGGTTCTAAGCAAGCATCAATGGCCATTTTGTTAACTAAATGCTAATGAAGGAATTGAAGACAGCACTGTATTATTACTGCCGTACATCTCTCATAGAAGGCTCTAAATCCTTTTGGCATCAGGGCAATACTTATTTAGGTAAGAGGCATCACTGACAATAAATTAGTTTCCACCATAGCTTGGGATCAGATCTAAGATACAGCACTTGCAGTAGCAGAAGCAACGCCATGCTGACTAAAAGGAGGAGGAAACTAGAAAAACGGATAATATCATACAAAAAAGAAGGTAACACACCCACTCTTAGAGACTCCAACCTTTGACAACTTGTCAACAGTGACTCCGGCAACCTGGTGTTTCAGCACGGTCTGATGGCTTGGTCGGAGGGCGGTGTGGGGGGAAGGTCCCAAACTAAAGAAGCTACTGTCTTAAGCAATACAGTTCTATAGAGGGAGGCCAGCAGGACAGATGATGGTCAGTGACAAATCAGTTAAAACTGTGACAGCATTTCTACAGGATTTGGTTAAAGGTGAGAAAATAAATTTAGTGCTCAGAAATTCACTCTCAGAAGGTTAATTACATTTACTCCAGCCATCATATAGCACTTTATCTGATACTGAATCATTTTTGACAGGCTGCTCGTTTCCTTCATGAAATAATTCTGTGCAAAATATACTCTGCATGTCCATAACTCTGTGCTCATTTAACAAAAACAAAAGAAACCCCAGGAACAGATGGCTCAGGTCATTGATTTGATAGCAAGAAGAATTTCAACCATGCTACAGAAGAGAGGTTATATTTAATATAATTCAAACAGATGGAACGTGTAAAAAGTCCATCATTTTTCTTTTAATTTATTCTATTCATAATTCAAAGGAGTAAGAGGCCTGACAGTATAATTCTCATGCTAGTAGAACTCCCCCTTAAACAAACACTTTTCATCAGTAGGGACTGAAGGACAAAGTTAAGTGTTAGAACAGGGGTGGGCAAAATGTGGCCTGGGGGCCGGATGTGGTCCACCAGGCCATTCTATCCGGCCTGCAGGGACCCTAAAAAATTTAGAAAATATTTATGTGCCCTGGGCTGCCTGTCATGCGGCCCTCGATGGCTTGCCAAAACTCAGTAAGTGGCCCTCTGCCCGCCCCTGTGTTAGAACATAGAGCAGTTCTAATTTATTCAGACAGGAAATGTTTTATTAGTGTAACTCTTCCTAGCAGCCCCATGTCACTGATGAAAAAGGTTGCTGGAATCCACCCTGCAAGCTGTTGAGGGCCTTTCTAACGTCATCAACTTCAATGCAAGTTGAGAGAACTCATCATTTTGCAGCAAGCATCCAGGCTCATGAAGGATTGTGAAAAGCTCTCCTCTGGGGCTGTCATAACCCCTTAGTCCAAGCTAATTAGTTGGCTATTATTAAACTGTGTAACTCCAAAAGGATAAGTGTGTGTGTAAGTGAGCAAAGATATATAGCACAAGCATAAGTAACAACATTCAGCTGTAAAACAGGTTTCTGGGTGGAGGGTGTTTTATGTTAGGAAGCTTTTTTAATTGTGTTCCCTTCAATATAAAAGTGCTCATGACTGGAAACTTCCCAACAGTACCCAATCATCTCTCAGGGATCACCCTAAGAAAGTGAGTGCACTTCACATATTAACTCATCCCTGATAAACTTTTAAACATGCAAACCTCAGAAGATCTCAGCAATACCACTGTGGTGAGGAAATACAGTAACTCTATATGCAGATGCAAATGCACAAATCCATGCAAAAGTGGATTACTTATTTATGCCTGTGTTCATGATCTGAATACAAATATGCACACATGCATGGAGTTCCAACAAACTGAGAACCTGTTTTCTTCCTTGAATACAGACATACTGGATTTATTTTAGCTGTTTGGTGTTATGACGACTACTGAAAAACAAGTCAAAAGGTCACTTATAAATAAGATCTATGGCACAGTAAAATGAAGTTGCCAAGTGTCAGGCAGCTTTTGTGGCATATTTGGTAGCCCTGTCATGCAAGACCTACAGCTGAATTGCAAGAGTGTGAAAGGGATTGACTACAGTTCTTTCTAGCTACTAGAAGCAACTGGTGTTTCAGATATCCAGTCCCGTTATGATACACCTCCCTTCTGCTCCCCCTACTGACATGAGAGTTGCGTGGAAACGCATTAAGAATGGGCGATGGAAAGATGCAAGTGAATGAAGGCTGGGGGCAAAGAAACAAGGGTTGAAATGGGAAAAGTAGAAATGAAAAAGCCTAAGGAAGAGAGAAGGCAAAGTACAGAGACTACCTTAAGCTCCTCATGCCTTCAATAACTCCCTCCCCAGCTAGCTCAGATTTTCCCTGACCACCCTACCCTGGCTTTCCACCCTTACCACAGGCTCTCACAAAGTTCCACCTTCCAAAAAATCCCTCCCCCCTGATTTTTCTATGGCAGTAACCCCCACCAAGACCTGTGTCACACCTTTCTTTTTCCCTTAAAACTAGATGTGAGAACTAGACGTGAACTAGACAAGTGTGGTGTACAAGACATTCAGATCTAAACAACGCATATGTGAGATGCAATGTGAAATCTCTTGATTCTCAGTCCTACCAAACATGCTGTGTATGTTGTGCCTAATAATTGTAGCAATGCCTAATACGCAATGAATTTAGCACAAATCTATTGTTTTCAAATGAGATTCAACTCAAACATGCACAGGGAGAGTAAAGTTATTTTATTAAATCATGCACATCACATGTGTTAGTGCAAATAGTTTAATCTGTACTCCAGAAATTCTATTGTACTTTTTATATCTTTACAAAATAGATTTAAAACAATTATTTACTTTAAAAAATGTAATTCTGAAGTTAAGCATTTCAGAACAATATTTGCAATAACCTATATACAAGAGGTACTGAGTACCACTGGCAAACAAGTGTTTTGTGGTGAGGTGGCTTCCTGCAACTGAAAATGATGAAAGAAACAAACTAGATGATAATAACACTTTCTAAGAGTCACTTGTGGACTATTTTTTCCAAAAATCTAATGATCCTCCCATTAGCAAATCCCAAGTAGCTTAAGATAGGACCTTTAATTAAAAGGACAGACAATGACCCTCAAAACCTCACAAAGGCAAATTATATACTAAATTTCTATTTAAATATTTAACTAGATCTGTTGATTGCCATTAATCTTTTAAAGCCAAATAAATCTTTGAGATAATCTTCCTATTTTGAAGTTTCCCTTAACCAAACCATTTTCCTTTGCAATCCATTTTAGCATACTGTACAAGTCCTTAATAAACATTTTTGTTAGAGCTGTTGAGTTGCGCAAGACAACTTGTAGCCAACATTTAAATTCAGTGCTCAGTTACAGTGGTTCTCATTAAAGTCAACAATTAACAACAGTTAACTCTTAGACTAGGAAAATACACATTTTAATGGGGACCACTGTGTATTGTACTTTAAGGCCATGTTGATGCAAAGCTTCTAATTACCAAAATTAAACTAATCTCATCAACTGATGCACACTTGACCAGTTAACTGATTCCAGCTTTGCAATTACTTTGTCCACCATGGAATCTTTTTTCTCAGTTAATCATATATGCACTCTTGCAGTTTTCTTAATGAAGTTATGTCAATAAAAGCTTATCTAAAGAGACAAATATTACTTCTCCAGCTCAATTTTGAAAGTATTAAATGATTGAAAAAAATAAATGGATAAAATGTGATATGTGAGAAAGTACTCATACATTTAAAGAATGTCTCTTTAAATATATGAAATTTAATAAATTACATTCAAACTAAAGTTAACATAGTTGAATCACTGCACTATGTCCATCAAATGACCAAGTATTTGCTCCCAGAAATACCTTTTAGTTCACTCAAGAACACACACATGCTTGCACTCACACACGCACACACAAAATATTCTAGGCTGGTGTTTGCCATCAATGTCTTCTCTATCTTATCTCTTTAAGGCTGGACATGAACTGTATTTATTCCCCAAAATCATTAATAAAACAAAATCCTCACCAAAGAAAATTATTTGCTTCCTTCAAAAGGCCTGGAAAGAGACATTATCTTGTTCCCAATAGCTCAGTGACTGACAGCAAGTCAAATGGTATATATTAATGTAAAAAAAAAAAAACCCAAACTGAAAGGCACTGAGCACACCACATGTGTTCCAAGTAGCTACACGGTTAT
Source organism: Alligator sinensis (assembly GCF_000455745.1). NCBI lineage: Eukaryota > Metazoa > Chordata > Crocodylia > Alligatoridae > Alligator > Alligator sinensis. The sequence continues at coordinate 375,569 of NW_005842653.1, read as the reverse complement.
TTGGCATGGGTATCCAAATCAGAAAAGCAAGTTTATCTTTTAAACCTGGCAATCAGATTCTAAAGCAAAATATCCACAAACCTAACCATTATAAATAATTTGGTACCAAGAAGCCTATTTTAGGCCACCATTATAGTATTTAGAATCCCAACATACCAATTTAAAAATTACATGAAATTGTAAGCAAAAGTATTGCTCACAGTAGAATGAAGTCACAATTTTATTCCCTCTTTATAGACAGATACATTTTATACAGTTTAAAGCAAATGACCCTACTGCTGTTCTCACGCAGAGCTGCATTGTATTAAGAGGTAAAAAGGAAGAGAATTAATCTGTTTTCCCCCAGTATGTGAGTGATGCCAGCTTCTAAAAGGGAGGACGGTGTATGGATTCAACAACAGTTCTCATGGAGAAGCTCTGGTTAGGCCTGGGTACAGCACCACGGCTGTTACAGCAACCAAAGCTGCCAGCACAGGCATCCAAGGCCATTGTCTCTGTGTGGAGAGAAAGAAAAAATCAATGTCATATTTGTTCTAGTTCACACTAGTCAGTTAACCCCTTGGTTCCTTAAGTCCTGAGCACCTGTTGGTAAGTATCACTAATATACTTCCCATGAGCCCTTAACTGTTGGGAAATCTTGACTCTTGGCACCAAGGGGTTAAACTCTGTTTTCTAGCACAAGGTATTCCAATAGACAAGTCTTCATGATGGAACATCAGCAAGAGATTCTTTGTTAGTGCTGTATTTCCAAGTGCATTACAACACACCCCAAAGAGAACATCTCTTAAACAACAGAGGGCTGAATATGCTCACAATATAGCTTGTGCCAAAGAACTGCTAGACAAAATGATGACATTTTAAACTTCTTTGCTTTTGTGTTTTTAAGCTGGATCTGTGACATAAGTTTAGTGGAACTTATCAAAATAATTTTCAATGGGTTTGAATGGTATCTTAGATTGAGGACAACGTTTTACAGAAGACATACTAAGAGACACTGGGGATGTAGTGCAAGGTGAGAATTAAGAATACAAACCCACCACCTATTTGTCATTCCCATCTTGTCCTTTTTCCATCTTCTTCACAGCAATAGTGAGAAAGTGAAGAAGTGTTTAAAGTCAGAAAGGAATTTCTAAATCCAAAAAGTAAGAAAAAAGGGACCAAATTGCTATTTAAAGAGGCAAACTCTTCATTTTTCACATGTGATTCAGCAATCAGTTTTTGGGGGGGGTTTTCAGGTCCTGACATTGCAACATTTTATAAGAATTTACCCCATTTTGCTAAAGACAAACAAGACCAAGTGAAAAGAGGTACATTCAAAACTGGTTAGGGTTGAAATTAATTCATTGTTAGAATTATCAACAAGAAACCACACAAACATTAAATGATTAGTAGTTGCTCAGCTTGTCAGTACCATAAGTATGGTATAGTAAATGAAGGGTTTGCTTCAGGTAAATCCTGTGAGCACTTCACCATGCATATTTTACAGAAATGGCACAAACAGGTGAGAGGGACAAACATACATTAACTGAACAGTAGTGCTTGTACCTTTCTCTACCACAATGGGCCGTAACACCAATACAGGAAAGCCAGGATTAGGCCGATGAATACGGCTGGGACGGGTTGTAATATGGAAGGCTAAAGAAGGGAAGGGATATTAAAAATCATTTTGTGCTATAAAATCAATCAGGTAAAGATGATTTAGATAGGGGGAAATAAGTCACAGAGTGAGGTTTTTTTTTTAATTGAAATGAATTAAAGACATCTACCACGATACAGCACGATCTAATTTGGTATACAAAGTTAGTACACCACTCTACTCAAATGAACATGGATATTTAAAAATACAGTGAAGTAAGAAGAAAAATGTTCTAAAGAAGCCTTTGTTGCCACTTGGAATTTAGAATTTCAGGTCAAAATTGAGGCTTATATTTACACTGATTGCAGGTCTTCATCACATTAGTGTTTTGGGGTTTTTTTTCCCTTATTTCAATGGTGCAAGATGCAGCATGAGTTTTCCTTTATACTGAGTCACCTCATCCGGGCATCCCTACACACTGGAATCAGCATATTTGGAAGGTCCAAGCAGCATAACAGATTTTTCATCTTTTCTTCATTTTCTCACAATTTCAAGACCCATAATCCCAAGAAAAATTACTTTTTCTTCTCCAATGAATCAGTTATGACAGAATCACCCCAGCAAGCCATGTAGTCAAGACATGACATTGCAATATTGCTCAACATTAGCAATGAAGTCCTCCAAGTGATGGAGCACAGGCCAGCTGGGAATCCTAAATGTGAATATCCCTACCTGTGAGAACCCCAACCTGGATTTAAATCATGTTCTCCTGGGCTACAGTAATGCGTTTTACTTTCCAGATTTCAGGCCATCAAGATACCATAACTCATTTACTTTGTGACCTTGTTTTCACTGCACTCAAACTTGTTTAGTTAGGGTGCTTGTAGACATGTGGGGAGGCTGCTCCGATGTGCTGTAATTATAATTACTACACTAATCGAGTCTGCTGGAGTGTGCTAATCAGTGCACTACAGCAGCTTCCACGCCCCATGTATCAGCATCCCCATGCTTCAAAATGGTGGCGGGGCACTTTAACTAAAGCTTGTTTGATGCTCTGGGCACTTCAATTAGAGCATCTCTGAGCTGCTCTAATTAAAGCACCCCCACCCCTGCCCCTGGAGCATATGTAAAAACACCCTTAGTTTTAAGGCTGTAATGCTTCAGGCTTGGACTGGATAAGGATTATCCATAGTATTATAAATTTAATAATGTTTCAAAGAGATGACTGTCAGAGTCATGATAATTGTATAGTGATTTTTTTTCTTAAACTAGCCTTGAAAGACACCCGTTTTCTCTGTGTCTCTGTTAATACAGACACACACAAACATCCCCCCCCTCCACTTCCCTCCCACCCCCTTCAGATCATGATAGATGTCTTTTTTTGGAGGGTTTTGGTTGTGTTTTATTTTTTGATTTTGGGGTTGAAGCCATGTTGATTTTTCACAGAGCTAAACATGAATTTATATTTAACTCATGTTTGAGGATTTTCTGCAATAAAATTTACAGGGAATTTTTTGAAATACAAGACAGTCATTTCATAGTAAAACAACAAATTTGGCCCAATAAACATAAAATGTAGGTGTTCTACCCTGGACAATACAAGCGTCGATCTCATGTTAGCTGACATTTGTTTTAACCAAGGCAAATATCCTTTATTTAAATTATATGAAACTATCATAAATTCATGTTCATGCAGCATCATTGTCTTGCAGTTGCTGTCGCAAATCAAAGAAGCGTGTTGTTAGAAATAATCAATGCAGTATTCAAAAAAAGTTGATATTAAGTGAATCAAAAGCAGCTAAATGTTCTAAAACCATTCACAAACAAATCCATCCAGTCAAATCTAATCAGTAACTACAAACATGCAAACACATGTAGCACACCATAGTGCTATGCTTTCAGAACATGACCTAACTTTTTTTACATTCATGCTTCACCCATCCAGGAGGAAAAAGGTGATGCATAATTATAAAACACCAAACACAAAGGAACTTGTGGGCATCTAAAATTATTCCAACTGGAGTAAAAAAAAAATTCTCTGCTCTAGCATTTATAGTACACAGAAGGTTATATGGCATTTATTTTATTCATTATATGTATGTATATATGCCTGTGGCATCTAGGTGCATGACAATTTATAACCAAATACCATATTTAATGCAATTGCCCAAAAAGATGATAAATTATACTCCCTTATCAAGCATCATCATATAATGAAAGTCTCCTTTCTGTTGATAAACAGGCAAATACTTGACTAAAAATATGCCCATAAACTCAGGTGTTGATATGCCCAAAAGGGAGTAAGTTCTACAGTTGCGAACCTTCCTTTGGAATATCTTGGCCTTCATTCCTCAAAAGTGAGGTAGAAAAGAGTGACTCAAGACACCAAGTGATCACCAGCACCTGTAAAAGCTTCCAGCCCCTGGGGCTGATGCCAGGTGCAGAAGGTACCAAGTGAGATGTTTTTTGACAATCCACAAGCATAAAAAAAAAAAAAAAAAATCCTAAAATTTAGTTAAGTCACCTTGTGAGTGTGTCAAATAGAAGCTTCTTCAGTGAGGCCATAGCCCAAACAGTAGTGCTGCTCGTACTGCAACTAGTTCTTCCAGTCCTCCCTAGAAGTGGTTTTCAGCTAGTGTTATGGCTCCTTACTTGGTTATATATAACTTCAGTCCCTCTTTTCCCCCATAAGAATCCCCCTATTTTTATAAATACACCTCCTTCTCTCCCTGAAAATCTTCCTCTTTCCATCACTTTTCCTATTTCCCTGCATAGCTCTTCTACCCCATTGTCCCCCTTTTGATTATTCAGTTTGCCTTTGAAAGACCAGGTTCCTAACAAGACAAAGGCAAGGAGCCTACTACTCACAATCCATCCACTCAAAACATTCTGAAATAGCAGGCGGTTTCTTTCTGTTTGTTCACACTCTAGCAGGAGTTTAGCGAAAGGTCCCAAGCAAGAAGCAGATGGTGAGAGAAGACTATTACCAGTCACACTTCCAACAGCAGGAAGCAACAGCATAATGAAGTGGGGGCACTGATCCTTGGGTGGGCACAAAACTAGCAGCAGCGGTGCTGCAGGCCTGACCTAACCACTGGTGCTAGCAACACAGCTCATGATACTTCCTTGTGTGCCACTGCCACTCAGGACACCCAAGTGCCCAGTTATGCCTCTGGCAGGAAAATTAAATATGGCCTCCCATTCGCTTTCCTTCTTTATCGACTACATCTTAAAAAACCCTAGAACAGTGGAGTTAAAGCAGCTCTGCCACTCTTGGTTGCATCTAGAGGACTTTGGCCATCATAGCACCATCACGGCTCTGGCTGCTGGGTTAAGCCTGCTGACAGTCTTTCAAATTAGTTACTCTAGAAGAGGGCATTCCAAACAGTGAGGTAGAAACTGTAGTGCATTTCCACTTTGTTCTTTAATAAGTGCAACAGAGGCCAAGCACCCCAGGAACCTGTGCCCTTAAGAGGCATGACCATGAGTTAGGGAACATAATCTGCTTAAAAAATCACCATCCAGATAGGATATCCTTAGGAAAGTTGGGTCTTCCTTTTATCTTTGAAAGTTGGGTCTTCCTTTTATTTTTGAAAGTTCTTTTTGGGTCCAGATCTCTTGGCTTTCATATAAAATGTTTTCTGCATCATTTTATGAAGGGAAATGTTTTTCCAGCTTCTGGATCACTAGTAATTAGTCCAGATTTTTCCAAAAAGGCAGCAGTCAAAGGACAATTATAAGCCTTTGTATGATGCCACACACTTAATCTGTATGCACACTTACTGGAATGGCATACTTAATCTACAAATCTGTACATGCAAATGTCCAATTCAGAAACAAATGATCATTTGCATTTACAGTACCCGCATGGCCACATCAGGCATGCAATTTGCTCCTATAGTTTGTGTACAACTCTTGAAAACCCAGCCTTTATTGTATAAAACAGAGATGTTCTCACTCAACTGAGAATTGCCACCACCGTGCCATGACCAGAGGCCCATACACAGTTTGTACAGACTTACATTGTTTCCTTTTTCTTGTAGCAGCTTCAGGTTTTCTTTACACTGTTTGAGCTCATCTGTGATTGATTGCTTTTCCTGCTCAGTCATCTCAAGCTTCAACTTCAGCTCTGAGAGTACAGCCTGTGTCTTTTCATACTAAAGGCAAAGAAAAAACAATCTACAGACCCAGTTTAAATTGGATGCGAGAAGATAAGCCCTGTTAAAGCAACTTTGGGTACAATACTTTCATTTTCAGCAGTAAATTTGAAAATAATTTGGCTTGAATTAATATTTGTATTTAAAAAGACAGCAGATGAAAGGCCTGTTTAAGAGTAGTTAAGACTATTTCCCAAAGAGAAATAAGACCAAAGCACTCTGTTCTCTTTTTTACTAAAATAATCTTCTTTTAACTTGGATTTCATCCCCACAAGCTGAAGTGGTATGCTTGCTTCCTCCTTTTGATAATAAAGGGAATTTTGACACCCTGCTGGAAGTAAGACAAAAAAGCAGTCTTACATTCACATAATATTTTATCTTGCACGATGACAATGATTTTAACAAATGACATGTACTTCAAGCAAAAAATATTTCACCTATCACTGGAATGTAGCCTCTTTCTTAGATCAAAGGGTGCCGCTAACAGTGGGCAGCACATTGCACTACACATCAGAAAAGTAAGTAAAAATTACAATTTTTCAAAGGAAACTGCACGAGAAATGAGTAGAGTACAATTATACACAGTCAAGAAGTAGAAGCTAAATGACCCTAAATACCATGGCACACAACCTTCACTGACCACAACTTCAGAACTCTTAAATCTCATTCAAAAGACAACAATATCCAACCATACTCTGCCCCTATGAATGTGATGGGCCTTAGTTCAGAACTCGCTCAAAAAGAAAAATTTTTTTTACTCCTTTTCTTAAATTGCTTTGTATAGGACTCTGGTGTTTTTGCCTTGGAAATTTCCTGTCCTGGAACTGAACAAATCAGACCTGCTTTGTTTTAACAGTAAGAAGCAATACTTCCATCATCAACTTTCAATTTCCTGGGGTATTCTGGAGATAAACAGTTAGTGGATTCTTTTACCAAAGAGGTTAAAATAATACTTTGGATAAATGGTGTTATGCCCTTTTCAAGAAGAATGGTGAAAGTCAGCGCAGTATGTTGACTCCCAACTACATCAGAACAGTACCCAAACATATTCAATGTATGTAGTGTACCAAGCACAATGCATTATTACCATGTCCATCAATAATCGGGACGGACAACAATGCATTAATATTAGCCCAGAAGTGTACAGTCTATTAAGTATCCCTTCTGTGGCAATGCACAGAACTCCACATTAGAAAAACTCTTTAATGGCAAAAATCTCCAAATCTAAGAGAAATTCTGTGAATAGCTGATGCGTTGGTCTTAGTAAATACAGTACCACCAAGTAAATACTCATTGAGCCACAAAGTGCCATACAGGCCAGCCACGGACTGGAGAGAGAGAAGCCTACTTCATTTCTGGTTAATTCTTACATCGTTATATAAGCAGATATCTGCACCAGTCAAATGGGTGCAACAAACTGAAGGTCAAGTAAGAAGGTCAATCAAATCCTCCCACAACAAAGTTGGACTTGAGATTAAAATTGAAAAGGTTATAAAAATAAACATGGGTTCTTGGCAGATTTTCAAATATTGTGCACTATTAACATCAGGCTGTTAACTTCTATGTGGTCCAAATATGGGCACAACTTTTGGTCACTATTTTACATTCCTGCATCAAGAGAAGCTTGTCCATAGCATTTAAGGCAGGGGTAAGCAATGTGTTTGAGCAGAATACCTAAAACACCTGCAAGCTTAACTTGTAAGATGTTGGCATGGCAGGAGCAGAGCGTGGGAGCCACGAGGGGCCCGATCTTTGTGATGACAGCACAGCCCCAGCCCTTTCCCCGCCGTCTGTCCGGAGGCACATGTGCCAAGCAAAATGCCTTTGCATGCCATGCTCTAGCACCCTTGATGAGGGTTGCCTACCCGATTTAAGATATACTTAGGTTCAGTTTTTTGTGGTGATGCCTACCAGAGGGCATTAAGTATGAGAGAAGACTTGACCATTGACACAGGCCTACTACATGAGCTATAAAGATTAGTTCCTTCATGAATACACAATATCCACTGGTTTTAACATTTCATCTTAACAAGATTAATTTACATTATTTTTCTGAAACATGAAAATGGCATAAAACATCATGGTGGTGAATTCATGAGAAAGAAAGGAAAGGGATTGCTAGAAAGATATGGAAAATAGCAGTGATCGGACAAAAATTAACAGCATTTGTGAGAATAAGGCAAGTAAATGTAAGAGGTTATAACTTTTATCTAGATATGTTTCTGAGACCCTGGGCTTCAAACCATCTCATTTGAAGGATTTCTGGCTCTATCATATGCACTTGCTAATTGCCTGCCAAAGCCCAAGGATCCAAGACAGACCCTATTTAAATATAAAGGGCCCTCACCTTTGAAAAAGATGCACATCCCTAATCTTGAGAAAAAGTGAGTGTAATCTACTGTAAAAGGCCAACCTGTCTAAGAGCAGTTAATTCATACTTGTACGGTCTACTGAGAATCTGTGACATTATGGCAAGGAAGACTATGGACCACCTCCTACTCAAATCATAGTTGTGTAAATCAAGACCGTCAGTGCACAGCTTAAAACAGTGCATCACTAATGTAGTTCAATAGCATATAAAAGGAAATATGCAAAATATTTTCAGACACATGCAACTTAAGATACACTTTCCATTCTAGGCATGCAAATCCCCACTTTAAATCATGAACAACTAACATAAAACCACTTGTATGAACATTGAGGAGTTTTGATATTATAGTTGCTTCCTATTTTTTTAATTTGATTTTCAACTAAATAGCATAAAAGCAACTGCTAGGTAAAAGGTCCAATCATAACAGGAATAAATATTTTACTTTACCTCTTTCTGTACATCCTTTGCTTGATTCTCAGCCTCAGTGAGTAGAGATTTTAGACTCGCTGCATCCCGTTGATGCTGTTCCCTCAAAGTTCCCATTTGATTTTCAAGTTCTTTGCGAGTCATTTCAAGAACACTTAGATCACTGGTTAGCGCTAAACTCTGTTTCTGAGAGCTGCAAAACAATACTCAATTTATGTCTCATCTTAAATTATTCAGATAATTTGTAAAGTCATTTTTCATCCTCAAAATCTTTATGTGCTATACAAATATCAAAACAGTACTATCAAAACTTGGAATGGTCAGCAATATTGTTACCCTGTATACAAAATGAACTGGGAAAATTTAAGCCAAGGATTTAAATTTTTCATATAACTGCCTATTTACATATGGAAAATAGTCTTTACTCAAAGTATCTGTAAGGAACTCAGAGAGAGAGCAATGGAACTCAAGGAGCTAATTACTAATAAAAGTTTTATAAATATACTATATTTACTACCTATGCTATATACTCTATACTTTCTACCTATACTACATTTTATAAATAGTATAATAGTTATAGTTTATTTTACTATAATTTAATTGATATAATAAATAAATGTAATATAGTTAATTATAATTGATTAATCATGAACAGGTATGCTCTTAAGTAGAAAATGCACCTGTCTTCTTAAAAATGTAATCTCCTCACAAGGCGGTTTATTTTAGTAACATAAAATCTAAGTTGAATAAATATTGAACTAAAGATGTATGTTGGTGTTTCCAGTCAAGCCTCATACCTGAACGTGCATTTTTTTCTGTGAAAAAACAGGCGCGAAAGTGATCATGTATTTCTGTGCACAGACTATTACCTCTATGTCTAGAAAATCTGGCTCTGAATTTCCAGTTTTTACTCAATCCTAGATGAGTAGAATCTGACAGGGAATGGATTGACTGGTGGGAATATATCAACACACTGGATACTGTTAAAATGGGCCCTTGAAATGGAGTGAAAGAGGACTTGCTGGATTGGATGCAGTAGAAAGAGATGGGGAGGAGGTATGGAATTAACAGAAGATGGGAAAAGATGTAGAAAGGCTTTGCTTCTGTTTCCTTAGCCAACTGATTCATCCCGGGTCTGGAATGTTTTTCACTACAGGGAATCTTTCATTAGTTCAAGCAATATAGCTAGAAATTAGGGCACCCTAAGCATAGGGATGGGGGGAATGGGGAGATCAAAGCAAAAAAAATACAGACACAGTATTGTCCCAAGATTACACTGTAAATTGAATCAAACTACAAGATGCCAGAACTGAAAGACAAAGAATAGCAGCAGGCAAGGGGATAACATAGACAAGTTGCTATTTATGTTACTTGTTTCAGGCATTCTTTAGCAGTGAGGTAATATGTTTGAAGAATGCACAAAATGTAACGCATTATGAATAATTCTGCACTCTATAAGAAACTGGATGCAAAGTATACAATTCATAAGAATGTGTGGTTTATTTTTATCCACTGTTGTCATAACATAGTAATGAAATACATTACATAAGATTACTTTAGTTCACTATGGCTATCAATATTGTGACCATATAGAGAATAACATCTCATCTCAACATTATTTGCAAGCTCCAAACAGAACTTTGCTAATCCAAATTTATCTATATTGGGTATTGTCATTTTGGGTAACAAAAGATGCTTTTTACTACTTTTAACCAATGTCACCATGCATTTTCCCCAAACCCTAATTAAACAGCTAAATTATTAAAAATAGAACCTGCTTTGGATAAGATCTTATATTTGTATGCAACAAATACTAGAAAACAAGTTTAAAATTAGTAAACGCAACTAAGGATTTATACAAATGTTCATTTCTAGTGGCAGAAAATTTCCACTGCTAGCAATGTTTCTGGAAGAGGGAGCAATACAGACATTCAGCTTACAACAGCCCCCTCGCTGTTCCTTGAGCCTTTCCCAGGTGATCCAAGCCTGAGGAAATTGTGGGCCTCCCACAATAGGAATGTCCTCCCATTCCCACGCAAGGCAAAGCCCCCTTGTCCACTTCTCAAACTGGGAACTCTAGCATGAGAAGCAGACAGGGGATTATAGTGGCGCTCCCTCTGCTCAGCTTTTAGTACACATAAAGAGAGCAAATGCAGCAGTGGGGCAAAGTCCCCACATGCTCCATACCACTTGGGACTCCAGTGTGAGGAGCAGGTGAGGGTCTTTGTCCCATTATGCCAGAGATAGCCTCCTTGACCCTGGCTTCCCCTTGCCCTCCTTCTCCCAGCTGCTCAGCTAAGCAGTGGGGGGATGAAGTAGGGAGAGGCCAGGGAAGCAGGCAGGGTTCAGTGCCACTGCTGGACACTTAGCTGCTTGTGCTCAGGAGCTGAGCAGATGGATCAGTGCAACAAAGGCCCTGCCCACTTCTCACACTGGTGTGAGAAGCAGGCAGGGAGAAGCTGGTAGTTACTCCTTCCTTCCCAGTCTACAGGATGGGCGAGAGCAGCTGCCCCTTGACCTTCTCCAAGCAGGTGATCCTGGCCTTAGGAAGATACAGGAGCCTTTCTCCTCATTCCACTCATCCTGGACCCCAGGAGGACTTAAGCCACGAGAAAACATGCAGACATTAAGTCTCCTGGGAGAAACTCTGCCAGGAACCTTTTAACCCTGGCTGTTTCTGGGTTATTTTTCTCCCAGAGTGACCATTTTTGCTCTGGGAGAAAAAGCTTGAACGTCTTCCTGGACAACAACCCACACATCACAACGAGGGACATGCTCAGTTGGGATGGGCTTCACCTGTCCCCCAAAGGTAAGCATGTGTTCTCTTCTAGGTTGGCAGATCTCCTCCGGCGGGCTTTAAACTAGGCTCGTCGGGGGGAGGGGAAGATGAGGGCGGGGGAAGCCGAGGACCACCAAACCATGTGGCACACACAAGGACAGCCCAGCCTGAAGAAGGAGAACATCGGGAACCTGCAATCCATGGGGCGGCCAGCAATACAGCACAGGTAAGCAATAAGCAGGTAAGCAATAAGGGGCCCTTTGGGAATCGGAGCTGGGGGGCAAAAAA
>NW_005842653.1:358594-361337 GCF_000455745.1 Alligator sinensis | reverse complement strand
TCTTTCCTGCCTATGCAGGGGGTCGGACTCGATGATCTATTGAGGTCCCTTCTGACCCTAGCATCTATGAATCTATGAATCTGCACACTTGTGATTTCTACCAGGAAAATGGTGATTCCCAAAAGAAACTGAACATCTGTACCCAAATAGAATCTCTGGCCTAAATATAATTTCTGCTTGATCAAGGTCATCCCTAAGCTGAACCATGCATTTTAGCATTCCTGTACACACGCGGTTTTTGAAAATAACAACAAAACTATTGGCATTAAAATAACGCTGAAGTTTCAAAGTCCTTTTCACTTGCTATAATAACTTTAAGCTAAACCCTTTCAACACTTACCTGTGTAGCTCCTTCTCTTGTCGCTGAAGCTCAGATGCAAGCAAAGTATTCTCTTTCTTTAGAGTAAGGCATTCAGATTCTAGAGCATTCCACTCCTTTCTCAACTTTTCAAGTTCACCTACAAAAAAAAAAAAAGGGGGGCAAGGTTAAGTCACAGAGGAAAACAAACAAACAAACCAACAAAAGCTTTCAAAGAGACCCTAACAAGTAAATGAAAGAACTATTTGAAAATATCTGTAAACTGTGACTTGTCAGGCTGTTTATTATTACCATAATTATCACATATACACACACCTTCTCCACAAATCAGCCCCCACCAAAATTGGGGAGCACGTCTTAAATGGGAAAGCTGATTTTCTGCCCAGGACAGAAACACTCTACTTTGATTCCTACTCCACAGTGTTACAGTTGTGGCATTACTATTCCAGGCAGCCAAGGAAGTCAGCTAACATAATGGCTCACTGTTCTTCACTCCACAGGTGTTAAACATTGTCTCTTCTTTTTAATGGTCTTGATGTTACACTACTCAAACTACTTTTCTTAGGGCAATTTTTGTTTGTTAGATGTCCCTGGCCTTTCTCCTCCTACTTCACAGTCATACAGACCGTAGCTCTTTTTAGAATCATAAATTCACCCATGAAGGCCAGTCTTCAGGAGCAGTTAGGGTTTCACCTTTAGTTCAACAGGAAAGGGAGGGTGCATCTTATGAAAACTAAGCTCTGTGTCTGACCTACGCAGCTAAAAATTCAGAAAAATCTTTCTTTGTTCTGCCTTTCAAAACTGCAGGTGTGCTGTATATTATAGTGCAAACTTTGCTATATGTGAGAAAATGCAGTATGTCACGTTAATTTCTGGCATAAAACTAGTAGGCAGCATGTCTCAAATTATGTGCCAATACTATGAATATCCTGAGATGTTTGTTTAAATAAGTTAATGCAATTTTTTTTGGAAGAAGAAAAGAACTTGGTGTTGGCTACGGGGGGATGACCTGATAGGGAAGCTGCAGAGTACTGAAGGAGAGTACTGAAGGAATTGGCCGGTGTCCAGACTGGAAAAGGGCCAATGTGGTCCCTATTTTCAAGAAGGGGAGGAAGGAGGATCTGAGTAATTATAGGCCAGTCAGTCTCACCTCCATCCTTGGAAAGGTATTTGAAAAGATTCTGAAGGATCGTATTTGTGGGAGTCCAGCAGGAAAAATAATGCAGCAGAGAAACCAGCATAGATTCGTAGCAGGCAGATCATGCCTGACCAATCTGGTTTCGTTTTATGACCAAGTCACAAAATTCTTAGACACAGGAGCAGAGGTGGATGTCATTTACTTGGATTTTAGGAGGGCCTTCGATACAATATCTCATTCCATTCTCATAAAGAAATGAAGAGGCTGTAACTTAGATGATTACACAGTCTCGTGGGTGGCAAATTGGCATGAGGGTTGCACCCAGAGAGTGGTAGTAGATGTGTTGGTATCAACCGGGAAGAATGTGAGCAGTGGGGGTCCCACAGGGCTCGGTCCTTGGACCTGTACTCTTCAATGTCTTCATCAGTGACTTGGCTGTGGGCATGAAATGTACTCTGTCCAAATTTGAGGATGATACTAAATTGTGGGGTGAAGTGAACACACCAGCGGGTAGGGAACAATTGCAGGTGGACCTGGACAGGTTGGAAAAAAGTGGGCAGTACACAACAGGATGCAGTTCAACAAGGACAAGTGCAGAGTGCTGCACCTAGGGTATAAAAATATCCAGCACACCTACCAGCTGGGGAATGACCCCGTCAGCAGCACAGAAGCAGAAAGGGATCTTGAAGTCATAGTGGATTCCAAGATGAACATGAATCTTCAGTGTGACAAAATCATCAGCAAAGCTAACTGTACTTTATCATGCATTAGCAGATGCATGACAAATAGATCCAAGGAGGTGATACTTCCCCTCTGTGCAGTATTGGTCAGACTGCAGTTAGAGTACTGTGCCTAGTTTTGGGTGTTGTACTTTAAGAAGGATGTGGATAACCTCAAGAGGGTCCAGAGGAGGGCCCCTCATATGGTTAAGGGTTTGCAGGCCAAACCCTATGAGGAGAGACCAAAGGACCTGGATCTCTTCTTTGTCCACAAGAGAAGGCTGAGAGGTGATCTTGTGGCCACCTACAAAACCATTGGGGGGGCGTGCAGCAAGGAACCAGAAGTGCTCTGTTCACCAGCATGCCTCTTGGGGTAACAAGGAACAATGGTCACAAATTGACAGACAGCAGATTTAGGCTGGACATCAGGAAGAACTTCTTCACGGTAAGGGTGGCCAGAATTTGGAATGGGCTTCCAAGGGAGGAAGTGCTCTCCCCTACCTTGGGGGTCTTTAACAGAAGGCTGGATAGTCATCTGGATGGGGTCATCTATCCCCAGCACTCTTT
>NW_005842653.1:353391-358563 GCF_000455745.1 Alligator sinensis | reverse complement strand
ACTCTTTCCTGCCCAGGGCAGGGGGTCCTTCTGACCCTAGCATCTATGAACTTTATATAAAAATCAGCCTTTAAGTCTATCACTACCATTTTTAAATTAAAAAACTGTGGCAAAGTTAGTCTCCTTTTGTAGCCACACGATTACCACCACTGGTACAATTCAGGAAATAAGGTGCTATTGGCAGTCACTATACACCACACACATCCCAGAGCTAAGTGTTAACACATTCAAAGCAAGCATTAAAAGCAAAATTCAACCTTTTGATCATCAGTGACAAATATAATTAATATAAAACAAAGTTATACAAGTCCAGTAGATGGAACAAAAACAGATTAGAATCAGATTATACGAAACTTCCTCAGAGAATTTCAAAAAGAATAACCAATGAAGAATTTTAAGTGCATTTTATAAGTGCTAACTTCCATCCACACACCACTGAAAGAGTTTCAGGACTAAGAGTTAGCAGTATGCTCTATCATTATATATTGTTATCTGCATCCTGCAGCTCCTCAAATTTTTTTCCAAATGGTATCAATATGGCCAACTTCCTAGCACTTGTGCCTCTAACTAAGAATCACAAGGAACACCACTACTTGGGTACAGATTGAAAGGTACTAGTGTCGTGCAATACTATGTGGGCAAAACTATGACATTTTTTGTACTGGAACTTCTGTAGAATGTGATTCCCCTGTTGCAGAGTCAACTCTAAGGACTCAGAGAGTCCTTGACTCTCTCAATTCCTTGATCAAAGAAGCTCCTCTTGCAGTACGAAAGTAGTAGTAGCTATCCTAAGTATCACCATGGTTAGGGTAGAAAAGCTTTAAGGGAAAACAAAAAAAAGGTCTTGCAGAAAGGCCTGAATGTATCAGATTTTGGACTGGTCTCATCTCTCCTGGGCATCTGCTACCTAGCTAGATTCCCTTAACTAGGAAATACAACAGGACTTTGTGACCTGCATTACTCTAGACAAGTGCAACCATATGGAAATTGATACATGCCTTCAAAAAACTGGATTAAATTCTTAAACTGACAGAAGAACTAGTCTGAAACTTAGTGAACCCTCCAGGACTTTAATATAAATGTCTAGATGATGACACTACAATGAGCCTTAGCTAAGCACTCTGCAGTCCTATAATAGCCTTGCAAGTCTGCCAGGCTTTTCAGCCACCATATTTTCTCCTCTTTAGCTATTAAAAACACAGGGCATGTCTACACATGCATTAATGAGCCTTTTCTAACGCGCACTAAATTTAGAGCGCCTATACACAAGTGCAGAGGCTGCTCCGACACGCTGAAATTCCAGCATGTTGGAGCAGACTTGATTATTTAAGTCTGCTGGAGTGTGGCAATTGCCATGCTCCAGCAGCCTCCTGTGTCTCATGTATCAGCATTCCACACTTAAAAATGGCAATGGGTAGCATGACCTAAAGCTCGAACTAACTTTAGTTCAAGTCCCCCCCACCACTATTTTTAAGCAGGGGGACACTAATACAGGAGATGCAGCAGTGCTTTGATTAGAGCAGGCCTCAGAGTTTCTCCAATTAAAGTGCTGCCCCTCACTAACCCTGGAGCACATGTAAATATGCCTTCCAATATGAGGTACTAAATTAATGCACATTAAGCTGCTCTAATGCACAGTAGCGCATCTGCAGTGTTTAAGTGACACTTAATGTGCAGTAGACTATTTTACTGTGCATTAGCATAATGTCACATTTTCTTATGTGATACTTTAATGTGCAGTAAATTAGTCTACTGCACATTAAAGAACACATGTATATGTGCCCACATTTAACTATGACCAATATATTCAAGGAGTAATTAAGGCAGAATTTAAAACTGCTCTCAGAAGGACAAAATTTACTAAACAGATGTACAAAATTGTTTTGTAGTCTATTTACTTAAACTTTCCAGTTAAATTACTACCCTGTTTTTTCATGCAATAGACTCTGATAGGAAAGCAAGTGCAGGTGAATAAAAACCTGAGTAATTTAATTCTAGAATCCAGGTCTTCAGACAATTTAAGGCAACTATTGCTGTTAGCACTGGTTTGAGATACTGCCTTCTTACCCTGTAAACGATTAACTTCCTCTTTTTGCTGAACCTCACACTGTTGACATCGGAGTTGAAAGCTGGCTTGCAAACTGACAATTTCTTTTTCATATTCGGAGGCTTCTTTCCGCCATCGCTCAAGCTCACCCCGCACCTTCTTCAGCTCTTCTTGCAAGGTAGCAATATCAATGTCTCGTTCTGATGCAGCCTTTTCTGCCACTTGTTGGAGAAGCAAGATTTCATCCTGAGCACTGAGCAATTCATTCCGAGTGCTTGAAATTTCATTCTCTTTTTCTTCACGAAGATTGTCAATATCCTCCTGTAACCTTTGTAGCTGAGCTGGAAGAGATGTACAAAATACAAACTTTCTTAGGCCATATTAAAAAAGCTTGCAGGAAAGCTCTTCTTTTAATCAGCTGAAGCTCCATGGAACTGAAAACTAACAACCCTCTCGAACAGAAATTCAGATTTAACTTCATCCATACAGAAACTTCCTTCTAGTCTTTTAGAATCCAAAACATAATACAAACCTAGTAGACAATTGATCTGAACTCAGAAGAACAAAGAACAGCACTTGTGCTGTGTGATAGATTTAAATTTACAGGACTGTACTGAGAATTCTTATTGTAATACTTCCCTGTTCATCATTTAAGCTTTAGCTTGTCCTGTCACTTAAGTTCATAAATAATTAAGATATGTAGTATTCAACTTTCACTTTATTCCTATAAAACAAAATATAGATTATTTTCCTTTTAATGACAAAGCACTTTCAGAAACATCTGGATTCAGGATCCCAAAGGGAACTGAACAAATCGTCTGAAAACCATTCCTCTGTAAATTTAGCCTGCTTCTGTTTTCCAATTGTCTGTGAACAAAAAGTTTGTTTATATTCGGTATTTAATATTGTCCAATTACTGTTTGCACTTAAGTTTCCACTTAATTGCACACAGTCCATTAGCCTTCACAAATTCCTTTGACATTCCTAATTAACAAAGTTGAGGTTATATCATTGGGAAATCATTTTTCAGGTAGTGCAAGTAAACTACTGAATTTGTTGGTATTTCATTACCAAATAAATCTGTTATGGGTCCAAAATGTCTTTTCCAGCAAATATATGTTCAGACTTTCCAGCACAAAGTATAAGAAGGGGGGCACATGAAAACAGTCAATACAAAATTATATTTAAACTACTTGGGTTTTCTATGCTTATAAAAAACCCATACTTCATTTAGAATTTATCCCTGTTTTATAATATTCTCCACTTTCCAAAGCTACATACACAGAAGCAATAAGTGAATTTTCCTTGACTGCACTAATAGGTCTCTCAAAAGCCCTAATTTAGCAAAGCACTGAAACACACTCATAACTTTAATCAGGGGCTTAAACCCAATCAATTCCATGGGCTTGAACGACTTGATGAACAACAGTATTGAAACTGAAGTTATGCATGGTTTTATTATTTTGTTTTCCCCCTGAATTAAAGTGAAAATGAGGACAACGGAAAGAAATGTAATAACAGAGAAAAAAACAAAACAGAACCTAATTTTGTGGCTAGAATCTATTCTATTAGGTGCATAAGTAAACTTAGGTGCCTAAGTGTAATTCCCTGCTTGAGTCCCTGAAAATCCACTGATGCATGTGCTTTTTAAAAACACCAAAACACATTGAGATTGAGTTACAAAAAACTAGTAAGCAAGAAAAAGACCCACCTACTTCTTGCTTTAACTGTTTCTCAGGGACTCAATGAGGAACAGTACTGCCTGTAGTGCCTACATCCTTAAACACATAATAGGTAGAACAGAATCTGGCTGTTCATGTACACAAACCAACGTGCAGGGCAACTGAAAAGAGACTCATGGAGTTCTGACCAACGCATGTGATAGTTGCTTCTTCACAGTCAGATATATCAGCTTATGCAGCACAGTCCAAGAGACTGCCACCTCTTCTGTGATAGGCCCAACAATGGAGAAAAATGCTCCCACAATATAAGTGTCTAAATGGTCTAAATGGATTACTGATGACTCAATCTCACATGCTAGAAAAAAAATAAAACAGCAGAGGAAAATTCATAACAAATGCCGTATACTGTAATAAGTAAGATGAGACAAGCATGCTCTATATCAGATGAATCAGCCTGTCAACTCTAGAATGAAGATGTTGATAACAGAGCCTGGAGACAAGTCTCACAGTTTGTGGAAATCTATACCTTGCAGTTATAATGACCAAGAGAAAGAATATCTCCTACTTCTGTTTCCAGCTTTGGTTGAAAAGTGTTACTAGCTTTCTGTCAGGTTGCATCAAAAAGGTAGCAAGTTAAGACACAAAGAAATATTATTTTGTCTTCTGAAAGACATGAGCTGCATGCAGCACAACGGAATACAGGCAACCCCTACTTAATGCTGTTTTGCTTAGCGCTATGTAGCTATAGCGCTCATTTTAAATTCATACCTGATTCCACTTAGTGCTCAGTGAGTTTCATTATAATGCTCTGGTACATGGTGCCAGAGCAGCTGGCAGGCAGGTGGGAAGAAACAGTGGCAGTGGGCAGGAAAGCAGGGAAATGGTGGCAGCAGGCAGGGAGGCGAGTGGCAGTGAGTGGGCAGATGGGCGTGAGTGTGGGGCCCATGCTGGTGCCCCAGGGCCAGAAACAGCAGGGGCCCAGGGCAGGCCTGCAAGAGCACAGGGCCTGAACTGGCAGGGGCTCTACAGAGCTAGGCTGGGCTGTGCCAGCAGGGAGAAGGGGGAGCTGGGCTGGAGTGACCACGACTGTGGCTGTGACGCCCACCGCCCAGCATGGAGGGAACCAACAGTACCGCCCTGGTAACAAATTATATTTAATTACATTAATTCCTATGGGAAAATGGGTTTTGCTTAATGCTGTTCCATTTAACACTCAGTTTTTCCGGAACCAATTAAGAGCGCTAAGCGGGGGTTGCCTGTATTAACAATCACTTAAGTTGTGACAGCAATCCCTGGGACACAGACCCTAATTCTTGGAAGCAGCACATTATGACAGAGGAGGCAGAACTGCATTATAGTCTGCTAACCCAACAAATGTGCACTGGAGGCTTGGGAGGCAGGTGGGGAATGGTAGGCAGCCATATGGGGGGTGGGGGTCAGGCA
>NW_005842653.1:346995-353379 GCF_000455745.1 Alligator sinensis | reverse complement strand
GGCAGAGGGTCCCCCCGTGGTCCCCTCCTCCAGCCTCCCCCACCTTACTTACCTGCAGTGGAGCACAGGTCCAGCTTCCTGCAGCTGGCACACTGCCTGCCCTGCATGGGCAGGCAGCGTGCTTCAGCACTGGGGTGAGGGCCAGCCATAAAGACACTCTGGCAGGCTACCAGAGCGTCTCTGTGGAGGACCAAGCCTCTGGTTGCCTCAGGCTATCCGGGAACGTGCTCTGCCCTGCTTTTTTCCCCTGTGGTTTTTTTTGACCTCTGGATATCCAAGGGTCTAATTTTGCCCCTGCACTACAAATTTGTTTTTTCGTTCCCACAGGTGCCTCATGCAGCATCTCAAAGGGCTTTGAGATGCTGCAAGATGCACATGCGGGCTCATGTGGCTGCGCCCATCATGTCAAGAGATGATTTTCCAGCAGTGTGACCTTCTGATTTTTATTTCACCTAACAAAACAAAATAATGACCTACTCCTCAACAGCAGCTATCCTTATGGAAATTTGAGGTTTTTATTCAATGTGTTATTAACTAACCAAATCACCATAAAACCCTTTCAGCTGAGGATTAAAACAGAAAGAATCAGATTCACGGAATTTGTTCCAGAAAGTTATGAGAATTAAAAAAAATAAATATATAATGAAGATGATAAAGCACCTTAGAAACAAACTGGTTAGCTGCTAAACTAGTTTGGCTTTCTGCCACCATGCCCCGCCTACCCAGAATACACTGAAGGAACATGGGGGGTGGGGGAGTTGTTGATATTTTTTTCTGCCAAAATCAAATTTCCTACTTTTCCTACTGCTTTATTTGGTTGGAGACCATTTTCTGTGGGGCTGTGTTAGAGTGACAGCAGGCCCAAAAATCAGATTCCTTCCCAGATTCTTTTGCAGAACGTTTATTACCTGAGCAACAGAGAAAGACGTATATATTCTTTGCTGGCGCACATATTACTGGAGAGCTGTCTAACTGGCAGCCTGCGAGCAGCTGTTGCTGCTGCTGCTGCTGCTGCTGCTACAATATCTCGCTGCCTATCTCCAACACTGTTGGCTCACAGGTAGGCAGACAGCAGTCCTTCTTTGGAGGGGGGTCAGTCCATGCCAGGATGGGGGTGCAGTGTAGGCAAGGGTAAGGATGGGGGGGCATCAAGGTGTTGGGTATAGTCAGGACATCCAGGATGTAGGTAAGTAGGGGACCCCTGGGATGGGGCAGCACAGCGTAACAGCATTGCTCAGTCAAGCAGAGTTGCCTACCCAAGATTTTTTTTTAACACTATAGTTGGCATTAAACCCCTAAATATGAATCTGGCCCTCATCCAAAGCCCAGCAGAAGAATTACATTTATGCTATGCAAAACATATGGCAGTAAAAAAAAGTCTGGTTGCCAGTAAAAAGTTTGCAGATTGTCAGCAAACAAAATTGGGTTGGCAACCCTGGAAATGAGTCCAATAAGGAGTTCTTATTGTAGACTCTGAAGTTGAAAGTCTTTCTAGTGTCAATAAAAACTTATTTAGGGAGGGAAAAAACAGTAATCAGAAGTGTATTAATATATAAGAAATGTACAAACTCTCACCTTATTTCAATAGAAATTAGACTAAGACTTATGGGTAAATATCTCCCTGTACAAGGTATCCAGTGCTATCTGATGATTAAGAAATGATTAAAGAGTCTTTCCTTTTGGGCCTGCAATATAAAGAGCAAGGAGAAAGCCAGTTGTTTCATACCTTGTAGAAGCTGTATTTGCTTGCTGGAGTCCTCAACCTGCAGTCGGTATGCTTTTCTCTCTTCTTCCAATAATGCTATAAATGAAAATGGAAACTTGTCTGAAGTTTTTGTTAAATATTAATAAGCAATTATTTCAGTTTTGTAACTTGTCAATTTGAAAGTTAATCTCAAATTATCTCCTCAGGTTTTTTTTTAGACTTTGAAAGATTAGATTGATCAAATTATCCCAAAAAGTTATCAGAGCTGGTAGTTATGTGAGTGGTTTAATAAGTTAATATTCCATAAAATATTCTATTATTTTTGGTGGTAGTGTAATTAATCTTATAATTAATATTGTCCATCTTTTGACCTTAAAAATGCAATTTTGCATTATGTGGATTGCTGTGGGAGGGGAAGAAGAAACAAGCTTGTGGAGATTTCTCAAAAAGAATGCTGAACAGGATGAATTTGAAGCACACTACACTGTTTTCTGTAAAAAAAAAAAAAAAAGTAAACCAAGACTTTTACTGGTGACACTGACATAGCTACAAGCAGGGTGTATGGATGACTAATCTAATGCATCAGTAATTCATACTCACGTATTCATACATTTTGCATTTTATCAAATTACCTAAATGTATACTGATCACAGAATATCATGATTAATTTAGGTCTCTAGCAATTTAAGTATGGGAATAAGAGCCACCAGCTTGTCTGCAGCTTCTACATAAACATACTTTTTTCTGACATTTTAAACAGCATACAAGTAAACACTGTGCTAACAGAATATTTACCGGAGGTTCAAACAAAAAAAATGGTGTAAGCATTCCCTTTTAAGGTTACATACTTATTAAATTTACTTAAAAGGACAAGTATTTGGGATAACACTCAAGTAACATTTTAATGGGTACCCTATATAGTCAAATTTATCTGGGTCTCACCTTGAAGTTCAAAACATTTTTGTTTACTTGTTCTAGCTAGCTCTTGGGCATCAATCAGCTCCTTGTGCAGATGCTGAATTTCTTGTTTAGCCTCAGTTTCTGATTGTGCACCCTGCAAGTCATCTGATAAAAGAACATTTTTCTTTAAACCATGAGCCTGTAAAACAACTTAAATTACACTGCCATGTGAAGAGTGACAGTTTTTCTACTTAAGTCAAGCAGCGTTAATTATAGTAATGCTCATCACTGGGTTAGGCAGAGGTTAGCAGAAAATATTAATATCCTATTAACATTTTGTTTTAATTTTGAGGGGAAAGCAACATTTCATTATATTTTAAAACCAATATACAGAGAAATAGGAAAACAGAATTTGCACATACAAGGAATCAGAAGCTAAGAAATACTTTATTTTTTAAACAAACATATGGAGTTAACATATATCAAGGTTGTATTCTGAAGTCTTGAATGTAGTTGATGGCATTGTAAATAGTATTTTATTTATAAAAACAAAAATGTACATTCATTGCTACTTTGAAAGTCAAGTCTACAAGTTCCTAAAGCAAAGAGCACCATGCCACTTAGGCAGCAGCAGCAGGAACAATGTGATTTATAATGTTTTAATGCATCGAGACCAATAAATCAATCTATATCTATCTATAAATCTATAGATTTATTTATTTATTTATATAGGATCCTAATATATGGGATCCTAATGCCAAGCATACCATTTGAGATCCACAGTACTCGCAAATGTTTAGCACTACTGAAGTTTTTGTCTTAAAAAAATCTAGTTGCACTTTTTCACTTCGATATTACTCTTAACATTTTTGATATTTCCTTAATTAAAGATGATGTCCATTCACATATTTTAGCTCGAATAAAATTAAGTGAACAACAAAGACAAAGCACTGGACCAAAGGGCTAAAACGAGTCATCACTGACTGAAATAAATAAAATATATATTTAAAAAAATAATATATTTTAGCAGAATAGAAAATACAGGAAGCAAATGTATACAAATATTCCTCACTAAAAACAGTGCATCAGCTACTTCTATCATTTATTGATAGTTGAATAGTAGCACCTTGGCATGACAGACTGGAGGAAAACAGAGTTCTAGCACAAAATATTCTTCAAAATTAGGACTAGGATTCTCAAAGCCCATACTCAGTTAAGATCTCTCAAGTAAATATCAACCAAGAAAGGGACTGTACAGTGTAATAAACAATACTGCTAAATTACATAAGACACAGGTGGAAGTGGACGAACTTTAAGCAATGTACATCAATTGTTTGGTTGAGCAGGGGAATGCTAAGGAGAAAAAGGAGAATGAGACAACCTGGCTATCTGTCATGGGGAAACAAAAAGCATGCATTACATGGATTATAACTTCTGTGTCAGAATTCATACAGGTCTGAAGTTAACATCTAAAGCATAGAAAAAAACCTTCAGTTAAGACCCAGAGCTGTTTTTACTGAAGAATCCAGAAAAAATTAATTACGACTGTTATTAGTTAAGTTTTACTTTGGCTACGTACAAATATTTATACTTGTTTATGTACTTGAGACTCCAGCAGACCACAGAAATAATTGTTGTGGTTGGCTCCTTTTCTCAAATTATTATTTTCCTTAAAGAAGTTATTTATCTTGTCACCACACCATCACATCCCTTTAGATAAAGATCTTGTGTTTCTCTTATTCTTATATTAATTCCACCTCTTGGACTTCTTACAGTTTCTTTAACCATGTTATTTTTGCATATTTTCCCCTTGAAGGACAAAGTAGTGTTATAAGTTTACATGCTATAGTAGTTAATCTTTTGAACAGGGATCCTTCATTGCAGCTGATATTGTGGCAGCTATGTCCCCTAAAAAATAACTTATATTTTTGTCTAACAGTAGAAACTATATTTTGTTTCAGGGTACATAATGTTTAAAAATAGTTTCTCTTATTATGGCTTCAAATTACAGGAAGAACGTTTATTAGAACATCTCATCCAGCTGAGGCATAACAAGATGCTTTTTGATAATTATAGGAATATGAAAACTAAGTCAAATCTAATTTTTATATTAATTTCTTTCTGGTGGGAATAATGTAATGAAGTTAGTTTATAAATATCCCCCTGCCTCCCCACCCCTCCAACTTTGATCTTTACATGGTACTATTATAATAAAAGGACAGAACAAATAGGGGGAAGTCATTTCCCAACATTTTTTCTTCTAAAAATCTATTAGCATTCCTAATTCTCATTCCTCTTCATTACTGAGGTATTGTTTTCAGTTCCTTATGTGGAAAGGCTTGAATAACTGGAATTTCAATGCTTGTTAATGTTCAATAAACAGATGAAGAGACTGACAAACTCCACTGGAGTCAGCTCATCAAAGAAACATGCCTTGGCTGCAGAGAGAGGAGAAGCTTTAGTTCAGCTTTCTGGTGGGCACCCTCTTTCCTATCTGTGGAAGCATCTATCTTAAACAGGGCTGTAGGTTGTAGCCGTGTTGTTCTAAAGACATAGGCAGACAAAGTTCTTTGGGTAAATCTGGTATCTTTTATTAGACCAACACGATTAGTTGAAAAAATTCTTCTTAGCAAGCTTTCGGGCTACGCACGTGCGAGTCAGCAGCAATCCAATCCAGCTATGGATCCGTTTGCTTCGGATGGCCGCGATCTGATCCGGAGATCTGGACCGGGTTTTCGCCTAGATCCAGCTGAAGCTGCTCCGAAGCTTTGGAGCCGCCTCAGAGATCTGGCCATAGGGTATAATGGGCAATCAATGAAATATCTATAACATTGTTGTTTTTTGTCTGATTTGGATGAAACTTGCAGGGATGGTAGCCTCTGCTGAGAGCATGAAATCTGCCCAGTTTCAAGAAGATTGGTGCAGGGGTTTGAGGAAAAGTGTACCCCAAATTCCTGAAAGCCAAACTCATGTCACGGCTGTGTGTTACAACACAGGGAGGGGTCAAAACTGCAGGGCTGGTAGCCCTTACTGAGGCCACAAAGCCGGCCAAGTTTCAAGGAGATCGGTGCAGGGGTTGACCCCCCCTGTGTTGTAACACATAGACATGATGGGAGTTTTGCTTTCAAGAATTTGGGGTGCCGTTCCCCCCAAATCCCTGCACCAATCTTCTTGAAACCTAGTAGGCTTCATCCTCTTTGCAGAGTCTACCACCCCTGAACATTTAATCCAAATTGGACAAAAAACAACAAAGTTATAGATATTTTGTTTCCCCATTATACCCTATGGCCGGATCTCCGAGGCGGCTCCAAAGCCTGTCAGAAGCTCCGAACCGCTTCGGGAAGCCTAATGAGGCAGCGCTTCGACCCAGATGTGCTGCTTCGGACCCTGAAACATCCAAAGCTTCTCTGGATCCGAAGCTCTGTCTGAAGCCTCGCACGGCCCTATTTCAGGCACAAACGCCCTTTGTCAGGCTGCGGAAGCGCCTGTAGAGGGTCTGTGCTCTTCCTGGTTGGAGTGGTAAAACAGCCAGAGGCCAGGATATACGAGAAAGCCAGTCAAGTTAAAATGTAAGTTGTAGAGGTGCACTGATACATCAGTCCGATATCGGATCAGAACCATTATAAAAAAAATTGACAATATCAGAAATCAGCCTGATGTGACCAATAAATACCCATGTGTGCATGAAGCTGCAGTGCAACACGCACGCAGCAGGGAGCAGAGCCCGGCAGGGTGCAGCTGGTAAGTCTGTTGTGGTGAAAGGGGAAGGGGGAAAGGAA
>NW_005842653.1:343982-346720 GCF_000455745.1 Alligator sinensis | reverse complement strand
ACCACGGGAGGCACTGATCTGCCTCCCCAAGCCCCTTCCTTCCCCACTCCCCTTTCACAACAGACTTACCAGCTGCATGCAGCTGTATCAGAAATCAGATCGGTATCAGCCAATATGCCTCCTTAAATATCAGCTATTGGTATCAGTCCCCAAAATCTCTATCTCTAACTTTTTTTTAACAATCAGTGCAAACAGCAGCAATTAGAAGTATCCTTGCTAAACAGTTTTCAAAAGCACTCAAAGTTGGCTTAACCATTCTCACAAATCAACAAGAGTTGTATCACTTATTCCAAAAGGAACAAAGTTAAACTGGCAAAGAACTTTTTTGAAGAGCCCAAGCCTTTGTTTTTAAGTCATTTAATCCTACTGATAAAAAAAATTCTAACTATGATCACATAATTAGATACACTTCATTTTTTTCAGCAAAATTATGCTTCTTGATCTCACAAGCAAGTGTGACCTACAGTAGCAAATCAAATAATTTTGTTAAAAGGCAAAGCTAAAAAAAGCAAATACACAGGTGTATGTTTACAGATATACACACACACCTGCAACAGAACCTGGGAAGATAAGAAATTTCTGAAAAGTGAGAAATAAATAGACCCGTTTCAAGAATTAAACTCTGATGAACTGAAAGGGATGCAAAATAGTTACTGCTAGTACAGAAGATTTCCAAACTCCAGCATATCTAGAAAGGGATAAAGTACACTCCTACAGTAGCAGTCTCTGTCAGTAGTTTCTCGATGGCTATCATCTCTGTATTTTGTCATGCTGTCTTACTATGTACCAAGGCCAAAAGTACATACATGGGTCAACGTTAAAACAAATTTAAGAAAGGCATTTCAAGTTTTATGCAAAGATAACTGCTTCAGGGACATAAAGGTGTCTGTGCTGAGTACAATACATCTATTATTGCTTAGCAGATGCTAGGAGAGCTTCTGTCCCATACAAGCCTTAGAAGAATAGGTTATGCCTTCCTTTCGCTTACTTCTACTTTGCCTCCAAGGCTAGACTTAGAACTGCTGTTAGAAAGTCAGAACAATTGATGCTAAAGTACTGTCAAGGCATACAAGACACTTACTTTTCTCCAACTTGGCTAAAGCCAAGAACTACAATTCAGACTTGGGGAGACTACACACTTCTCAAACTAGTCAGGCATAACATGTGATATGAGGGAAACTTGCAGAAACATTTTCTACCCAATTTATAACTGCACTTTCTAATGTCAGAATTAGACATTAAATAAATTATAATGCCCATTAAAATCATCATAGGAAAAAGAAAAAATTCAGCTGAGATCAAAACTACATGATGATGGAACCTGGACAAATAAAGCACCAAGACAACTCTGCCTGCGTGGCTGCCCTCGCAGAAGGCTTCTTGGAGTTCTAGTGTGACATCTACGCTCAGAACCCTGGGTATATTCTGCTTTCTAGTCACCCCATGTCCAGGCACAGCTTGAAGACTATCTGGGGAAACAATTTAATTAAATCAAATCTGTACAACTCCCACAACAGTTCATTTCCAGAGTTTTTGAATGACCCTATTCAATATCATAACTCTCTGTAGAAGGAAAAAACACGTTGTACAACTGAAACCAAACTAACTTAATTAAAACTTGAGTTTTCTTCAATATTTTAAAATCCAGAGCATGTAAACTACATCATACAAGTAGTGAGCATATTGCTTAAAGGAAATGTTAAGAATCTGATAAGAACAAAACTATTACAAGTTCTGCCCATCTTGATTGCTCCCAGCAGGTCTGCTTGTTGGGCACAGACAGGGCCGTACCTGGGAGGGAAGGGGGGAGCGATTTGGGGCGACCATCCTAGGCCCCACGCTTTGTGGGGCCCCACGGAGCCAGGCAGAGCAGCAGTGGTGCAGAGCTGGGCAGAGCGGCGGCTCCACATCCAGCTGCTTTCTCCCTTCCCCCGCTACTGCCAATGGCAGAGGCAGCTTCTTGAGGTCTGGGAGCAGGGCCCCGCATGGGTTGATTTGCCCCAGGCCCTGCACTCTGCTCAGGTCATCTCTGGACGCACACATATATTTTTCCTTTTTTTTCCCCTGATTATTGAGCACTTAATTACAATTACAGATACAGCCTCTCTTTAAATAGCAAGTTTCTAGAAACATCAATTAGAGACTCATAAAGACATTACCTCATCAACAAAACAGAGTCTGGCAACTATACAAAAGCATGATGGAATTACACCCTTTGATTTTTAACATTTAGTTTCAACTTGATACATGTGAAGTACCTAGGATAGAAACACAGAGGGAAGAAACTGTAACAGAATTAAACATCTCACATCCTCTTGTTCTGTGAGTAACACAGATTTCTTGACTTGTTTATTAAATTCTAGTAAATAGTTGAACAAAATATTCCATAAGTTTCCTAACTGATGCATCTCCCTATGTCTTCAACAGCCACGAAAACAGCTGCTGCTTCAGAAAAAAAGTTTTTGCCTTCCTATATTTCTACTAAGGCAGCATTTCTCAACTGGTGGGTTGCGACCCAAAAGTGGGTTGCAAGAATATTTGAAAGGGTCATGAGCAGGTCCCCAGAAAAAACACGTGAAAGCATGGGTTCCCCCAGGCAGGCTGGCATTGTTCCAACCTGCAAGCAGCTGCTTGGGATGATTGGAGGCAGTGGGCACACGTGTATCTGCATGGCAGATACACATGGCCAGCATAGAGCAAGGCCAGGTTACAGGAGCAGCCCCAGCTGCTGGATGCAG
>NW_005842653.1:332994-343844 GCF_000455745.1 Alligator sinensis | reverse complement strand
GGGGGGGGTGCTTTGCAGCAGGGAGCTGCATGTCTGGAGCCAGTGGCACGGGGCAGTGCACATGCATGCAGGGGCCTGGACTCATTGCTCACAGTCTGGCCCAAGCAGGATGGAGGCAGCTGGGGACCCACTCTGGCAGGGCTTGGAGGGGGGAAGGGGACTGCGGATCGGGAGTGAAGGCACCAGCATGGGAGAGGGGGGCAGGAGACTGTGGGCTGGGCACAGAGAGGGCCAAGGGGTGTGGGTCAGGACAAGCCAATCTTGGCAAATGGGTCCCGGTACAAAAAAGGTTCAGAACCAGTGTACTAAGCCACAGCAAAGCCAACTGCTAGCGCTGAAGTGGCTCATAAGATCTTAAAAGCAATAAATGCTCTGACAAGCTGTATTGAATAAAATGGCTGGCTAAGCAGCTATGGATGAGAATTACAACAGATATTGCTAGTTTATTGCTAACAAATCTCACAAGGCAGGAACATAAGGGAAAATATCATCCAGTAAATAAACAAAGTTTTCCTATTACTAAAATCATTAAAAATAATTCAAGAGCACAACTGCTTCTGCAGGGAGGTAGGACAAAACAGATGAAACAAACCAAAATATAATAATGGAATTATATTCTGCTTTACAATAATTTATAAACTGGGTGATGACTACTTGAACTTTTAAATACAGAAGGTCAATATGGGAACAACGGGTAATCCAGAAGAGTGAAAGAAAATAGCAGTAGCAAGGGAGTAGCCTGATAAAGAAAAGTGACTAGATAGAGCATCTGTTTCAGTGCCTGAAAACGTCAATATGTGATTTTTTTTGTGGTCTGATAGGCCAAAGTACTATTTTTTCATATGCAAAAAGCAGAAATGGGGCTAAGTAAAGCACACACACAGACATTCAGTAGGGGTACACTTACATGTTACAAAAAGTGAACTAGATGATCTGCTAGATTATTTCCACCGTTAACTATTTTCATCAAAACCAAAAAAATATGTACAACTATGTTATACAGAACTTTACAGAACTTTTTAAATAAAAAAACCAGTGCATTAAATTGTAAAAGAAATACATCCCCAAAACAAGACATCCATTGTTCCCTATAAGACACCAGGAGAATTTCAAAGGGTAGCCAAATTAAACTCTGCCACTAAATGAACTCTTCCCTTCTTTGAGACCCAATATTACATGTCAAATTTGGGTAAATTTACATGTTGCAAGTTATTTTTT
Organism: Alligator sinensis; assembly: GCF_000455745.1. Taxonomy (NCBI): domain Eukaryota; kingdom Metazoa; phylum Chordata; order Crocodylia; family Alligatoridae; genus Alligator; species Alligator sinensis. The sequence continues at coordinate 342,626 of NW_005842653.1, read as the reverse complement.
GGCTCCTGTGCATGAAGGACTTCAGATGCAAAGCACCATTACATTCTTACATACACGTCATGCACTTTGCTTATTAAGGTTCTTCTACATGAAGAAATGGAACAATCAAAATGCACAAGTTATGTAAAATGTAGACCTTTCTTAATGCATCTAAAATTTAAAAAAGTAATTTTCTATTTACCTTTTAGAAGCGATACTTTAGCAATAGGTTCATTTAGCTCTTGTTCATCCATCTGGGCATCTAAAAGAAAAGACGTTACGACATTACATTGCAGTGGGAAGACTGAAGTCAAGGTCTGTAATCAGATTCTACAAACAGATCAGAGGAACTTTCACTGTTCCTTCTGCCCCTTAAAATTAGCTCCAGGGCAGCAAGATGCAAAATCAAATAATGTTCTCTACTTAAAAGATGCAGTTGGTTCAATTTAATAAATTCTTAATAAGCTGAATGCTAGATGGAAAGAGAACACTTGAGAGCAATGCAATCTTGCAGAAATTTATATCGAACACTTACCTGTAGTGTCGTCACTGCTTTTCTCCTTGCTTGGGCTGAGCGTGTCTGACAAATCAGATTCTTTTGCTTTTGCTTGGTTTTCTGTAAGAAACAAGAGGACGCTCAACTAAAATTCACCTATGTTCCATACAACTACCCCCACCCCCACTATAAATTCTAGCTCTGCTGTTTCATCTTAGTTGTGAGTACAGAACTTCAGAAGACTGGTACATTTGTTCTTTAAAAGGAGCCAAAGTTTTCCTTAGGTCTTTTACAGTCCTCCAAAGCTGACTGAATAACCATAGGGTCACATCTCAAATGTTAGTCTGTCATGGGACATAGCAGTCTCACGCATAGCCAGAGCTTTTGTTTAAAGCTGTAATCCTGCCAGTTGGAACCCAGTGTAAAAGCCGATTGTTTTATTCCGTCATTCAGGGAACAAATCAGGAAAAAAAAATAGAACAACCTTTCTGGAACAATACAGATATTGTAGTATGCAGGAAAGAAACAGCTATTAAGAACAAAACCCTATTTTGCAGCATTTTGGACAAGTAAAGTAACAGGTGCTTGTATACATTGTAATGGAATAAGAATAGGAAATGAACCATAAATAAAGAATCTGTAACTTGATCAACATAAACATTAATAACTATAAGTCATTTTAAGTTTTTGTTATATTACTAGGAAATGAACTACATCCCTTCCACTAAAGCACCTCTGAAGGGCTTGTGAAACAGCCTTCCCATACTTTGTTCATAATATATTAACATGACACATACCACGGCCACAGAAAATAATATTTTGGTTAGGTCAAGGGGCCTCATGAGGAGAACAGTGAGAAGGAAAGGGGGCTTAATTATACAAATTCATCCTCTTGCCCATGCACCTGTCTTCTTGACTCAAAGAGGCTCAAGATTCATTTTTATATGCCTCCTTAATTTTATTTCCAAACTTCAGGGTAGCTCAGATGGATGCACACCTCATTAAACAGACACAGCAGGTCTGGACCAAAAAACATTAAGTATGTGTCAGTTATGAATTATGCCCTTAACAGCGAGACTTGAGGTTATATATAATGAATTTTTGGCTGATTACACTCTGCCTTGTTTGGCTGCCTACCCCAAATTAGTGGACACTTCTTCTGAGGGATAACTGTTACGTAATGAAGGATTTAAACAGAGCTATTATAATGTTACCAGCAAACAATCTTTTCTTCCCTACAAGAATGCATTTCTTCACCTACTAATACAGTACATGCAAACAAGGGATCTGGACAGAAAGAGGGAAGGAGACCATGCAATTATAGACAAACGGATGCATGGAAAATTCATTAGGATTGGCAGGCTGAATCGTGTGAAAAAAAACAACCCCAAAACAATTCAGCATTGTGAGCTTACCATTTTATGCCAGAAAACAACCTGAAAGAACCGACAAAGAGAAAGAAACCAAAGCACAAGCAGCAAACCTTGACAAGCAGACTAGACCCAGACAAGGTAATAATGGAAAAAAAACTTTTTCCCTTTCCTCCAGGACAAAGAAAATAAAACTGTACATGCTTGCTGCCCCAGAATACCCAGGTAGGTGTGAAACAGAGGAGACTAAAAACAAGCCAGCAAGGTGTCTCATTCTGGCAGATTTACATATGTCTGTTAACAAAGGTTGCACAACGATCCACATAGGGGAAGGGCAGACTGGTGAGCAGAGCACAAGACTAGGGGTTTAGGAGACCCGACACTCCTGGCTCTAATTTAAACTTCATAATTCACTACTGACAAATTGCTTAAGCTCTAATTTGTTTGCCTGGAAAATAGGAACAGTACTTTCTCTCTCTCTCAGGGGTAAAACATTTAATGTTTTTAAAGTATTTTCTGATATTTGGACAAAGGCATATTACACTATTGAATACTTATAATCCAGCCATAAAGCTAAGCAAAGCAATATAATTTTCCTTAAAGACTAGCCACTAGAGTAGTAGAGTCAAAACTAGCTGTAAAAAGCCATGCACATGAGTTATGTCAGAAGTCATTTGAGAAACATTAATATGAACAATTCTGGCATCTGGTTTATTCAGATTTCCCCGTGGCCATATATGGAAATGTAATTTCTTACTCAGTACAAAATGGGAGGCAAGATGCTAATTCCAAACCTGGACTCTGTACCGTGCCCCCCCCACCAATGCCCTCCTTCATAACTCTGAATCCTTGAACAGGGTTGGACTTTACTGGATCTTACCAAAATCATGTGCCAGTTCTAAATCTGAAACGGCAGAGTGCAAAGGCTTAAATGGCTCAGTGGGTCCAAGAAAAAAGTAGGATTCAACAAAATACAAGGGACTTTGGTGACAATCTCATTGAGAACTGCTTTGCACTGATGCCCTAGTGGGTTTATCTGTGACACAAGACTGCTAAACTGAAACACACTACCACTGCTTTGCCCATGGTAGCCTCCAAAGCAGAAGTAGTGTAACTGTATGCTGTTAGTGCAGAGCTACACATCACAGTCAGTAGATTTTTATGTGGAGGACTTTTTGATTGTCCTTGGTTAAGCAGTTACAATCAATACTGAAAACAATAGAACCATTTACAGGTCAGGATTGAGGAGCACTAGCAAAATTATGGGGGGAAAATTCACCAGTTACTCTGGGTTTACACAATTAAACATATTTCAGAGTCTAGCTAAGTGAATATTACTTAGTATATCAGTAATTTAACTATACTCACCTTTTCAACATTTGCAAGAGTAGCATTTTAATAAAAATATTCATTTTTATGTAGCACTCTAGTGGCACATTTTCCTCAACTTTCAATACAGTTTAAAATGATAAATTTTTTTGAAATTGTTGACATGACACTTATTAGATGAGATGGAATGCACTGACATCAATACTAAAAATAACTCACCATTTTGCAAGATAATTGGCATGCAAGTGTGAAGTTACAGTTGTGTTTATTGTATGCATTCTTTTGCCAAATAAGGCAAGTTGTCAGTAGTTTATACAAGCTCAGAAACAAGCTAAAATGTAACTGCACAAAGATAACAGAAAAGAAATCTAGATTTTAACTAATAGGGTTTAAAGAACAAATGCTGGACCCTAAAATGACCAAAATTTGTTTTAAAAATAAACAATCAGTGATGAGTAAAGGACGGAGAAGTTAAAAGAAATTATCCTATATTGAACCATATCTATGAAAAGCATTAAAAAACATTAAGTAATGAGTGTCAGCTATCAACTTACCTCCACAAAATAATCAATAGCTAACAGTTAACAAAACATAGAACTATCATATTAGTTATACACATTTGTAGCAGTCTTGATTTTGACTTTGCAACTTAGGACTGATAAATACTTAGGGATCTAAGTTGTACATATGCATTTGAGTGCTTTTTCAAAGAAAAACAGTTTGTTAATGTTCTGTTTCTTAAGGGAAGCAAGCACCTTCATATGTTCTTGTCTTTAGAAGCAGGTTTATAAGGGTGGATATCAATTTAACACCATGTTACTTAAATTACTAACAAGTTAAAGCACACACTTCACTTTTCCTCCTAACTGTTAAGACCAGACAATGTTTCCTGGTTTTCATTACAGTGAACAATCCCAGTTTGTGAGAGGCTATCCAAGCTTATTAAAAAACACCCCCAGCCTTTAAAAGACAAAAAAACCCCAAAACAAAAAACTTTGAATAAGAAAAATCAGTCAAGACTAGTCTTTCATGCATCCCTACTCATCGATAATAATTTCATCCAGACATTTTGCTAAACTAATCCATGAAGTGGAGTTTCAGTGGATACAAATATTCAGCCCCTTTAGGGTCTTTTAAAAAAAGACTAATTCAAATATTTAATAAACCAACAATAGTAAATATTTAAATCAGAAACTGTGACAAAGCATCATTCATAATATGTAAAGCACATTTTAAAAAAATCAGAGTTATATAATCGAGAAGTCTAACCTTTTAATAGCTTGGCTTCTTCCACTTTGGTTAGATGTCCCTCGTCTATGAGCTTGTCTGCCAAACAAAACAAGTGTTACTATCCCAGCTCAAGTTAAGCATTTCCCTGTACGTGTCTACACAGTCTACATTCCATGACCAAATTAAAAGCTGATAATATTACTCTATGACCATGCTTGAACAAAAACTTTAGTCTGGCATAGAAAGAAAAGCAGATTATCAAAAAAGTCTGCTGTAACGTAAAGCATAATGAACAAAGCAGAATTTATATTAAACCTTTGCTCTACAATTTACTGAATAACTTCCACAGTCAAATTCTTCAGTCCTCCAGGAAATTAATGAAGGACTAATTTTATTTTAAATAGGTTAGGCAGAACTTCTTAGAAAAGCTATTTTATAAAAAAAACCAGAGGTTTAAGAATTTACTTCCACCATCGACTTACATGCCTGGTACTGTGACAATCTAGAAACAAATTGCAGATGGTGTCAACAGGCAGGGAGAATCTAAAAAAGACCTCTATATCTTAATATGTCTAATGACAGTTGCCAAACAAGACTGTTTTGGTGCTAACTAAACATACTTTTGTGAACTGCCCAATTTAGATGTGGGGAAACTCCTTATCTGTATGCAGTGGTTAAGGGATGGAGTTTACTTGTCTACATCACATGCTAGCAAATGTGCATGAACACTTAAGGAATTGGAAAGTTTGCTGCTCAATTACAGCCACCCCATAGAGCACATGGAGGCAAAAAATAAGGACACATGGAGACTAAGTATGAATTTATGAAGGAAGGAATTGTTAGAACTGTTCAACTAGTAACTACCTGGTAACTTCATGAAAGGTGCTTCCACAAAGGTCCTTCAAACTTAAAAAACATCTAGTGGTTCCAACTCTCAGAACTGCCATGTGTCTTGCATCTTACAAGTCTCTCTCTTATCATCCATGTTTGGCATCTGGCTATGTTTTAAACAGGGATCAGGGAATATTCCCCTGCAATTTCTCTTATTGGCTGAGAAGAGCTATGGTGGCAACCGGTTTCAGGCTGCCTCTTTTTGTCTGCTTCCTGTGCCCCTGCCCTGCTGGATTCTAGCAGAGAAGCAAGAGCTTTAAACAGAATGACAAAGCAACTGGATGTTTAGCCTCATGTCCTACTTGTGGAGAAGCAACAGGGTGCGATAGGAGTACCTCAGAGGTAATGAAAAGGGATAGAAGGCTCAAAACTGAGAGCTCATACTGGAAAAGGACAAGAGACGTGGGGTACAGGATTATGTGATGGGAAAACAAAAGACAAATGGTGAAGTACAGATTGGGAGACACTCAGCTGTATAGAGATTTAAAAGATACATAATGACATTGAAGGAATAAGCATAAAATCAAAGCAATGTTACAACTTTAAAACTCTACTACAGAAAGTTTACTTAGTCAATCATCTTCCCTTACGACTCAACAGAAGAATATGCACAAGTAATTTTCATGAAGAATTTCAGGCTTTAAATGATCATTACACCATTTTCTTAAATTTTATATCATTATTGCCATCTTATATAGACTTAGGAGACTTCCAAACATATAACATGTGGTTTGTCATGACTAAAGACATCTCTCTCACCTCAATACTAGTTTACAGTGATGTGCCATCATCTCTTGTACTAGGCTACCTAGATGTATGTCAAGTCATGTCCTCTTTTATTCTAGCTTGCAGTCAAGGCACTCTCACTTGAGATCTTCAAAAACTGAAGGGGAGCAACATTTGGCCTGCACTCCCCTCTCTGTCTACTTAAGTTCATCTGTGAGGTGTCCACACTAGTGATATCATCCATGCAATGAATAAAAAATTATCAAAGCAAGAGATTCTTGATATTTTCTTGTTGAAAGGCACCATCACAAGTCTGACAAAACCATATCAAGATAGAACGAGTATGGAGAAACTAAAGATGAGCTAGGAGAAAGTGAGAAACTGGGGGAACATAACTCACAGAAAGTGGACCTGTCACCAAAAAACACAAAGCAAGCGGGGGGGGAGGTGGGAGTATTACTTAAATTTCTGTGCAAAAACCCCTTTGAGAATTCATCTACTAACAGGCTGCATGCACCAATAGATCCATGTAAATCCGGCCTAAAATTGCTCAAAACAGCACGAATAAAGCAGATGGCAGCATGGCAGAACTTGCCCACAGTGGCTCCTGTATGCTGTGCTCTAGACATGATATTGGAAGACAGTGAAATTAAAGCCTCCCGGGCAAGGGAGATCTGAAAGGAAGTAGATGCGTTGGAAATGGATGCTTATCCACTGGAAGCAATGTAGCCACAACTGTGCAGACAGACCAATTAGCTTGGGGACAGCTATTTGGCTTGGAGACCAATTAGCTTGAGGGATTAATAAAAGAATTCCTCAATTCTCTCTCAAGCAATTCCTCTGAAGCAAACTTGAGAGTGTTGCTGCTGCACAGTTTATGGTGAGACACAGCCAAAGACAACAGCTTGAAGAAAATGGCTTTGCCTCCTTGGATTTCTATAAACTACTGGACTGTCATGCTGGAAGCATACAGTGTAGAAAATGTAAATGACTATAAATAGTACATTACATTCCTACTGAGCTGGTCACAAAGGAATACAACCTCCAGAAGTAGATCTTAGGGCTTTGAACATTTACATGAGACGGACAAAGGCTGTAGATCTCCAGAGTCCAGCTTGAAGATCATGAAGAGGATCTTGGGAGAATCACACATTTACACACCATCTTCTCAAAAGGAAAATGAACAAAACCAATTTCTTCCTACTCTGCTCCCAATCATCCTACAGGAAAAAATGGAACCCTACACAGAATCTTCCAAAGGAATCTGCCTTTCTGGAGTAAATATCTAAGATCTGTTCTACTGGGGATACCCAACTAACTCCCTCCTGAGCTATTCTACAAAGAAAGGCAAAACAGAACACCAGTCAGGATCCAGGCTAACCCACTCCTTTCGCAAGCAACCCCTTTTTTTGACAGGGAGTGTGAAAGAACAATGAGGTTGTTTCTATTCCTAGAGCTGCAGAGGTGCCTTGAAACTGAGAAAAAGGCTAGAAAGCTTGCTCCCCAAGTGCTATGGTTGTGTTTAGCAAATTTTTTGGAGAAGCCTTCAAAAAGAACCTTTGTAGATAAGAGTACAGAAGCAGAAAAGATGTTACCTAACAAGGTTATGAATTTCCTTTAAAAAGAGACAACTAGAAGACAGCAGAGAGACTACCTAATGTCACAAGTGCATCAACTTGTGATGTGCAGTTTGAGTCTCTGAACTCCTGGAAGAATCGTTCTTGGGTTCTGGTCTCGAGAGTCGGCAGGGGCTTCTAAAGCACAATACAATAACCAAGGTCAGAGCTGGTTCTACCCCTCTTTCAGGCCTGAATATAGAAACTGTCATTGAGTAGGCAGATGGGTGGAGCAGATCCTTAAGGCTGCAGGAAAAAAAATCTACAGGAGAGACGCTATCAGCCTTTCATTCTGGATTGTGTGTGGTGGGTCTTTTGCTGTTGTTGAGAGGAGAGTCCATTTGTCCCTCCCTGATAGATGCCATTCCAAAACTCTACTGAGGTTTGGGATAAAGGCAGCATATTTCAGTCATATACCAGCTGCAGCTGCTCCCAGGGAAGGGTGCGAGCAACTGGGGAAATCTGCCTGCATGCTTGGAGAAGGAGCAGGAAATAAGAATGTCATACTCAGATTAGCTACCACCTGCCTGATATAAAGACAAAAATGACTCATCCATTCCAGTGGCAGCCAATGCCATGAAGCAATTACTCAGGATAAGCTTGTAGCCTGGCTCTGACAACAAATCGATGATTTTGGAACCTCTACAATTCCCTGTATGGTAAAAATTGAAAGCCATCTAGAGAGAAATGAGTCTTTTTTGACCTGTCTCTCCTCTTCCTGGAAAAAAAAACAAAACTTATTTCAACAGTCTCTCTTTTTTATTATTTATTGCAATTAACATTAAGGTTAAAAAACATGCTTAGTCCACCATAATGGTTCATTGTGTTTTAGTCTGTGTGGACAAAATATTTTAACATGCACGTCATGAACTATAGCTCAATTTTATTTTATTTTTAACTGACGAAGCAGTGGCAAATAGAAGCAACCTCATTCAAACACAAGTGAAACAATTCAAAGCTGTTACTGGTAACATTATCTACTTTTAGTGACTGAGGTCCTCCTGTGCTATACCATAATTTAACAGCAGTAAGCACTCTGAGAGCTAAAAACATGTAAATCCATGCAAAGTGCAATGAAGCATTATTGTATTTCAAAACAAACAAGAAACAGTTTGCTTGAATTCATCCATTTTTATAAATGAACAGGAACAGATTATCACCCTCTGAATTAAGCATAAGATTACTCTGTAATTTTGTAGCGAGTTATAACCCAACATGACTAAGGGTAACAGAACCTGGATCACATTCAGGGAATATTAAGTGACATTTAATACAAGTTGCTGTTAGCATCTTGTGACCACTTTATTTTAGAGAGGGACTTACGGGGCAAACCAGACACACAGTTTACTAAATATATGCATTTCTATTATCGGAATAGAAAAGCAAGCAAAGATTCAGCTTTAATTTTTCATGAAAGTACAAGTAGTTTTTAACTACTGTATTAACCAGTGACTGTCCAATGAGAAGGCAAGACACACCAGTACAGCAAACTAGCTTACTGTAACAAATTATTTACTTGAAGAACAGATTTTTCGGTTCATCTTTAAAGACAGGCTTGTGTTGGTACATTTTTATTTATGTCAAGTGAAGACGACCTGGAGTGTTTTTTTTCCCCCCTCCCCTTTTTTCCTTTTAATGAAGTAGTCTACTTTTTTCTAACTAAGAATTACCCTTTGTCTTTGTTTGGACCAGGGTTGGGTAATTATTTCAGCTGGAGGGCCACTTAATGAGTGGTGGTGAGCTGTCAAGGGCCACACACAAAATCTTTCATGAGATATCATTTAATATATTAGAGATTAAAAACAAATCATATACTAAAAACATCAAACATCTACTATACTTTTATCATTAATTTATACTCTTTATATATTATATAATTTAATATATAAATTTTATTTTAACAAATATTTTTGTCCTGGTTTATGGGGGGATTTTTTAGTAGTATATACATAGAGGTGATTGCATAATAGCTGAAAATAGTCTTACTCTTTTATA
>NW_005842653.1:332764-332984 GCF_000455745.1 Alligator sinensis | reverse complement strand
ATTAAAGGGGGGGGCGGGGGGGCCGCTGTCTGCCCGCTAGGTCCTGAGAGCCAGCCAGGGTAGGGTAGGAGGAGAAAAAGGAGAAGGGAAGGGCAGGGGATGCATGCAGCAGAGCTCGCTCAGTTGGTGCAGTGAAGATGCAGGTTCAGTCTGCCCCACCATCCAGCCCATAGCGCTCTGCTGGAACTGAGCCCCACCTGCTCCCGCTTGGGGCAGCCCG
>NW_005842653.1:304383-332754 GCF_000455745.1 Alligator sinensis | reverse complement strand
CCTGCACTAGATGATATCACTGCTGTGGACACCCCAAAGATGAACTTATGTAGAGAGAGAGAGGGGAGCACAGGCCAAATGTTTCTCCCCTGTGGTTTTTGAAAAACTCAAGTAAAAGTGCCTTCACTGAACGCTAGAATAAAAGAGGATGTTACTTGAAGCCCTGCACCTTCCAGACAGCGCCGCTCTGGCCCTGGCCAGAGAGGGCCAACTTCCCAGGGGGGCTGCGGCCGCACCCACACAGGTACTGCTCGGCTCCGTCCACCTCCAACAGCTCCTCCACCTCCTCCTTACCCCTGCTGCACTGCTCCAGGCAGCAGCTAGCATGGGGAAGCCATGAGGACACACGCTGGGCAGCAGCCAGGGGCGGGAAGCTGTAAATGGGAGGCTTCTGTCCCAGTGCAAAAGACTTCAGCTCCAACTCCCAGATGTCTTCCACCCACTCAAGGCACCCACAGGTGGCTGCTCATCATACCAGGCAGGTGGCCAAGTGGGTGGAAGGTGGCTGGGAGCTAGACCCCACACAGTAGGGCAGGAGCCACCTCGCTGCAGGTCCCCCCACCCTGCCTGGCTGGGCATTTACTGCCCAGCAGGAGTCCCCATGGCTGTCCATGTTACCTGATGCGTGGAGTGATGCAGCAGAGACAGGAGGAGGAGCTGCTCGGGGCTGGTGGGGAGCTGAGCACCTACCAAGAAGCTGTAGGCACTGGCCAGGGCCAGTGTAGTGCCATCTGGCAGGAGCAGGGAGGGCGTGGGCATGAGACCATGATGGTGTGGGCTGCCCCACATGGGAGCCGGCAGAGCTCAGCCCCATGTGGAGCACCATGGGGACACCTGTGGGCCAAATTCAATCAACTGGTGGGTGCCTGACCATAGGCCAGATCTAATCAGTTGGCGGGCCAGATCTGGTCCACAGGCCATATTTCGCCCACCCCTGGTTTAGACTGCAAGAACTTTGGGATGAATACATCATTCATGCCTTGCTACTCTCCCCTGCCTTCTGCCTGACTTCATATTAACATGGCTAACTACCTCTCTCAAGTTGCAGCCTGCTAACACCTCTGATACTATCAGTAAAAGTCATTTTTTTTGTTCAGAACATGTTCATGAGTTAGCACCTATACAGAAAGGCTGAAGTAACTGCGTCTTCGAGTAGAATATCCTTATTCCAAAATGTCACCAATGTTAACAAACAACAAACCAAAAAAAAATCTCCTAAATCTAAAGAGCAGAAAAGAGCAGAAATATTATGAAATGCACACAAATTCTGAGCTATTTAAATGGCTCTGCATTTCATCATTAATGTGCCCTATACATAATTTAAGAAAATACTATAAATATTTTGAGTAATGCAAAGATATGCAAAAATTAAATTCTTCTTTGAAAATCATAATGAAGTTGGTCGTGTTGTATAAGATATAGCCATGTTTATGAAAACAGAAGAAGAAAAAAGTTTTGAGTGGTGATAGAAGAGGAATTGTATTGCTTTCCTTCTCTTCTGTCTGTGTGCTGTTTTGGGCACTTTTAGTAGCATCATGTGTCCCCTCCAATAACATTATAGTAAAATATTCACAGACCTACCCTATGAAATCATGGGCTCAATGAAGTCAATGAAATATCAATGGATTAGGATTTCACCTTATAATAATATGGTGAAAAGGTTCTGTAGTTAACAGAAATTTGCAAATTAAGGGAAATTAGATGTATTCAGCAGTCATAGCAAGCTACTGTTGCCCAGAATCATTCAGAACACAGTCTCATAAAATTTCACAAAGGGCAAGCATGGAATCTTGAAAGAGAGAAGCTTGTGTTTTTTTTTTAATTCTTGAAAATTAAGGGTCTACTCTGCTTTGTGACTGAATGAAATTCTGGTGCCAAACTAACTCCCTTAGGCTTTTTCAAAATTCCAATCCCATATTACCTTGTGAACTAAATCTCCCTAAGGGCAAGCCACTTCATGATCATTCAACTTCTTTTCAGCCCATTAATAAATGATTGCATAACAGAGAATCATAGAAAATTAGGGTTGGAAGGGACCTCAGAAGGTCATCTAGTCCAGTGTTTCTCAACCCATGGGTCATGACTCAAAAGTGGCTCATAAGAATATATGAAAGGGAAGTGAACAAACTTTAAACATGGATCAACAAAACAGATTCTCTTTTAAAGGAGAAACATGTGGGAAACCATGGCTTTTCTCTTGCAGGCTGTCAAGAGTTATAGCCTGCATGGGGCTGCTTAGTACCCCCCCACACACACAATGCCTGCCCCACACACTGGAGGGCTGGGGTCTGGGGGTGGAGGGGGCAGTAGGTCAGTAGTCAGCGGCACTGGGTCAGGACTGGCCAACAATTACAAGTGGGCCCTGGTACAAAAAAGGTTGAGAACCGCTGATTTAGTCCAATTCCCTGCTCAAAGCAGGACCAGCCCCAACTAGATCATTCCAGCCTCAGTTTTGTCAAGCCAGGCCTTAAAAACCTCCAAGGATGGAAATCCCACCACCTCTCTAGCTAACCCATTCCAGTACTTCACCACCCTCCTAATGAGATCGTTTTTCCTAAGAGCCAACCTAGAGCTCCCTTGCTTGCTCCTTGTTCTGTCATCTGCCACCACTGAGAACAGTCTAGCTCAATCCTCTTTGGAACCCACTTCAGGTAGTTAAAAGCTGGTATTAAATCTCTCTTCTCTTCTGCTGATTAAATAAACCCAGTTGCCTCAGCCTCTTTTCAGAAGTCATGTGCCCCAGCCCGCAAACCATTTTCATTGCTCTCCCCTGGACTCTCTCCAACTTGTCCACATCCCTTCTATAGTAGGGGCACAAAACTGGACACAGTACTCCAGATGTGGCCTCACCAGGTCAGAATAGAGTGGAATAATTACTTCCCTCAATTTCTTGGCAATGCTCCTACTAATGCAGCCCACTATGCTGTTAGCCTTCTTGGCAACAAAGGCGCACCCTGACTCGTATCATCTTATTGTCCATTGTAACCCCCAGGTCCTTTTCCTGCAGTGCTGCTGCTTAGCCAGGCAGTTCCCAGGCTATAGCAGTGCACAGGATTCTTCTGTCCTAAATGCAAGACTTCGCACTTGCCCTTGTTGAACCTCATGGGATTTATTTTGGCCCAATCACTCTGAATCCTAGCCCTAAGCTCCAATATATCTACTACACCCCCCATCTTGGTGTCATCCACAAACCTGCTGAAAGTACAACCGATTCCTTCTTCCAGAGCATTAAAAATATTGAACCAAACCAGCCCCAGAACCAACCCCTGGGGGACTCCACTTGATACTGGCTGTCAGCTAGACATTGAGCCATTTATTACTACTCGTTGAACCCAACAATCCAGTCAGCTGTCTATCTGGCCTGTGCAAAGAGGCAAGTATTCAATTCAGATTTAGCTGATTTGGAGGGACAGTGATTCGAGTCACTGTCCCGATTCAATTTGGCTGAATTGGATTCAAAGATTCAGCACAAATTCAGAGATTCGGCTATAGACTAAACAGGCAGCAGTCCCCACCACATTGGATACAGCTGCCTCCAGCTGCTAAGTCTGTTGTGGTGGGTGGAGGGGGGAGGGTAGGAGCCGATCAACACCCCCACAGCAAGGGAGGAATTAGGGCTGGGACAAGGGCCGGACTGAGCACTGGACGGGCAGCGAAAGGCGCTGGGAGCAGGGGCTCTGCCCTGCTGCCGCTTGTCCAGCTGGAGGAGGTGGGGGCAGGCATGGGCACCAGATGCAGGCACAGCAGCACTGGGAGTGGGGGCTATGCCTTGCTGCCCCTTGCCCACCAGGGCTGGGGAGAGGGTGCGATGCAGGCGCGGCTTGCTCTGGGTGGAAGGCACTGGGAGTGGGGGCTATGCCTTCCCACTGCTGGCCCAGCTGGGGCAGGGAGGCACAAGATGGTGCCACTGCGCTGCCTCAGACAAGCGGCATGCAGTGGTAGAAGCCACTCCAGCCTCCCTGCACCTCCTGGACAAGCCACAGCTTCACCCCACCACAGCCCAGCTGGGCAAGCAGCAACAGGGCATGGGGGTGGGCATGCGCCCCCGGATTGGGGAGGGGCTGGTGGCAGGGGCTATGGGGAATTTTAGGGTGGCTGCAGCCCCCCCGTAGCCCTTGCTCTGCGGGGCAGGCGGAGCCAGGGCTGCAGCTGGGGCTAGCTGCCTGGAGCACAGCCCTGGCTCCACCCACCAAGGGGAGCACAGCCTGGCAGCCAGCAGCTGGGGCTAGCCTCCCAGAGCGCAGCCTGGCCTGGCCTGCCCTGTGCAGATCCGGAGGCACACGCCCACTCCCATGCCCTCCCAGACCAGTGGTGCACTGTGACCCAGAGTGGAAGGAGTCCCCCTCCCCAAGTCCCACATCCCTCCGCCCCGGCTAGGCAACTTGTCCCAGCCCCAGCCCCAATCCCTCCCTCGCTGTGGGGGCGTTGATCTGGCCCCCACACTCCTACCCTCCCCCCACTCCACCCACCACAACAGACTTACCAGCTGGAGGCAGCTGTATCCAGCATGGTTGAGGACTGCTGCCTGTTTAGTCTATGGCCAAATCTCCGAATTGGTGCCAAATCTCTCAGAATCAATTTGGAGGCTTTCAATTTGATTTGGACCTTTTAATGGGTCTCCTGATTCAATCTAGATTCTGAGATTCAGCTGCCAAATTGAGCCGAATCTCCTGAGAATTGAATCGACTAGCAAAGCTTCACACGGCCCTACTTTCTATCCACCTTACAGTCCATTCATCCAACCCATACTTCCTCAGCTTTCTTACAAGAACGCTGTGGGAGACAGTATTAAAAGCCTTGCTAAAAGTCAAGGTATATTATGTGTACTGTTTTCCATGCATCCACAGAAACAGTTCTCATAATAGAAGGCAATCAGGTTGGTCAGGCATGACTTGCCCTTGGTGAATCCATGCTCACTGTTCCTAATCACCACCTTCTCCTCCAAATGCGTAGAAATAGATTCTTTGAATATCTGCTCCATGATTTTTCTGGGGACTGAGGTGACATTGACTGGTCAGTAGTTCCCCCTGGATCCTTTTTCCCTTTCTTAAACATGGGCACAATATTTGCCCTTTTCCAATCGTCCGGAACCTCCCATGATAGCCACGAGTTTTCAGAGATACTGGTCAGCAGCTCTGCAATCACATCAGCCAACTCCCCCAGCACACACAGATGTGTTACATCCAGCCCCACAGATTTGTACACGTTCGTCTTGACAAATAGAGAACATCCTGGCAACTGGAGTACCTTCTTACATGGAAAAACATCACCAAGTATTTATGCATTTATCACAATTAGTAGGTTGTCCTTTTTAACAGTTAACTGCGTCATTTTCTTATGCTCTTCATTTCATTTTCTATCAGCTTTCCTTTCTTTCCCCATCTCTTACTTTGAAACAAGGGGTGCCTGTTCTCTTAATGAGAACATGCTTCCTTCCTTCTTCTCTCCACCCTTATCCACTGGGGCACCCTTTTAAGACGTTCTACAGGGATGCCTCGCTCTTATTCCCTGGTTATTTCTCGCTTGCTTGTCTGGCAGCTCCTGTCTTAAGAGCTCCTTTATGTCTATTATGAAGTATTAGAACCAAGTAAACATCACTAGGCTGGTGGCTCCTTATTTCCAAGGATTTTTTACAGTTCTCCAATGTCCCTCTTTGCAATAAAAAAATCCGGACAATTCAAAGAATTTCTGGAATCTAGAAGGAAAGTATCATATCACCAGTTCTGAGGACTAGTCATAGTCCTAGGCTGGGACTGTCAACTCCAAGTTTTATTATGAGTCCCATAATATTCAGCTGCATTTGTAAACCCCTGTAAATATGATGAGGGGCTGAGCTTTTTCTTTTTAATTAAGTAGTTTTCTAACCTTCATGGCTTCTGAAAGGGCTTTAAAACATGACTCAGGTGTTGTATGTGTATTCAAAATCCGGAAGGTAAACAAAAGGAACCTATTTTTAATTTCATGGTTGTTTAGGGCCTAGCTGAATGCTCAGGTTGGCAATGTCTTAACTAACAGAATTACAATTTGGGAACTGCTGATTAATAATATCTTATTTTGTTTCTTGTTTACTT
The DNA here is from genome assembly GCF_000455745.1 of Alligator sinensis. Classification (NCBI taxonomy): domain Eukaryota; kingdom Metazoa; phylum Chordata; order Crocodylia; family Alligatoridae; genus Alligator; species Alligator sinensis. The sequence goes on along the minus strand of NW_005842653.1, from coordinate 326,683 downwards.
GGAGAGATAAATTTACCTTCTGCTGGAAAAGCAAGTGCATTTACATTTATATACTATACATCCCTATCCATGATGTTGATGGTTAGTGATTTTAGAAACAATAGGTTACTGTTATAAAAAATATCTTTGTAGGTTTTTGTCTGTGTTTTCAATAAACAAATTCTCCCTGCCTTTTTTTTTTTTTTTTTTTTTTTAATATGTTTTATATTCCAGGCTCTCTCCCTGTTTTCCCTTTCACATTCCACTTCAAAAGACATATTGGAGTCTTTTCAGTTAAAGAATCATAGTCACCTTTGCTTCCCAACTGCAACCAGACTATTCAGCTTTATGTTGGCTAAAATGATGTTAATTGGCAGAGTTAAATTAGAGTTGTCAGTAAACAGTGATTACATACGCACATGCAAAAAGAACATTCCTGTGATACTAAACGTGAAGCTCCTTTGATCAGCTATACAAAACTCATATATATTCACTTTATCAAACATTTAGCACACCAAGTTCACTTTCACTATGCCTTGTGTTAAGAAGAAGCAGCTTATAAAATCTGTTAGGTTTACAGCTACTAAGAAGAACCTTCTCTTTAAATTCTTTTTGGGAAATTTTGGAACATTCCATAAATTCAGATAACTACAGCACATCATTTGAATTTTAAAATGAACCTTTGCTTCATTTTTATGCTCTCATATACTGATTATTTTAAGTGGAACAAACCTCACACTCTAACCTTAATGATTAGCTTTTGTTTCCATAGTTTGCTCAATTTCAGTTAGTAGTTCATAAGCTAAGTTAAGGATTTACAGAAGTTATGTCTAATGAATTCTGTAAAGTCCTCTATATTTCAACTGAAGTGGGGGAAAAAACCCTTTCTTTTTCTTGTATTGCCCTGCTTTTTAAAAAAGGCCTATCCTCTACTTACATTTTGATAGCACATTCAGCTTTCTACCAAGTTGATATATTTGACCTAAATCTCAGAGGCAGCAAAATAGTAATAGACTGATCATTTTTTTTAGTAATCAATGTAATTGATTTCAATCAATCTGCTCCAAACAGACTGAACTACTTGCTACTTGCTATCCTCTCAAAGTAATTTGCTTTGAAAAGCAAGGTGTTAGAAAGTCAGTGTTACATTCCACAAAGCATTTCCTATTTTTTCACATAAAATTACAAGTCTCCTTTTCCCCACAAATCCTTTTCTACAGTCACTTGATCTAGTGCAATTTATATTGTAAGACTTTCAATTATCAGATACATTACAGAACTGTGCAGAGAAGAGAGAAAAGGCACCATTACCTCATTTCTATCTCTCTGCTGCAGCCTGCAATATTTGTTTTAATTGGCAAAAATATTCAGGCTTGAAGGTTCCCTTATTTTCCATCAAGGTTACAAAATTAGGTCAGCCTTAAACTGCATGGGGCCAAATGTGATAGAAAGCAATGGTAAGTTAACTGTTAAGCACAGACAATCGTAACTTAACATGAATAAAAAGGTCCTCCTATCCCAAAAGAGCTTTGCTCAACTACAAAGTGCTTCAATTTTACACTACAACACATTTTGCTACTGACAAATATATCCTAATTTTAGTTGCATATTTTATTTCTGTTTTAAAGTGAATGTGATGAATGCGCTGTACTCACTCTGGCATTCTATGAACTGATGAATAAAAGTGCTGTCCCCTCCACTCTTTGAAAGAAAGTGCTCTAGTAAAGAAAGAAACACTTAAGTTTGCATTATCTTATCCTAGAATTGATGCACACTGAATTGTACATTAGTAATATTTCTTATTCTGTTGCAGAGAAATTTCAAGAAGCTGAGTCAGTTTAATATGCAAACAGACATGACCTATTCTTTTGAAATAATCAAGAAATCTTTTTGGAGACAGGCATATTGATTGTCCTTTAGACCTAGCTGGTGAAAATATTGTGAAAGTATATTTGAATTGAGATTACTCTTCATGCACAGCTACCTTTGAATACTAGTAAACTCTAAAGGAAGTTGTGGAATGAATGGAAAAGTACTTTACCTAAAGCAAAGCTACTGTTTTTGAAAAATCTTTGATAAATTTAGTAGCAACAATTAATTTGACCAAAAAACATTCTGCATCATTAGAACAGTTTAACTGGTGGCAAATGGCATCCACATCATTACCTTTAATCTCTAGTTATACCAAAAATATACAGCCAACTGTTCACCAATAACTTCTAAATTACAAATAAATTTAGAAGAAATAAAATGATACAATATTGGAAGGTCTCAAGGATTACGGTTTATTTCAGTATTCAGCCCCACAAACTGATGGTCCATCCTTTTCCTTTTAATTAGCTTAAAAATTAGAGCTGAATAATAAAATAGTACCAAATCCCAGTGCTAAGGCCTCTAGCACACACTGCATTCGTTGAGTGTTATGTAAGAATATCATGCAACAAATCATAACATGCCAACCGGTCACACGTTAAAATTATTACAGGATACTTTCACACCACAAAAGGTGCTGTTTAATGAGCAACTTTTTGTGTGTGGCCAACTTGCCATTTTTGTCCAGGAAAAAACAATTGGTTTAATGTCTAGCTTGTTAAGATTTGTTGCGTAATATTTGAAAATAACATGCAACAAATGTGTGTGCCAAGAGCCACAGGGATTAAGAAATCTTTTTACCATACTTTATTCTTAAGCTTTACATACTGTAGCTCTTGGAGTTTCTTAGCACTTTTATAGTACAAGCAATAATAATAATAATGATCATATAGCTTAAACCTTTAAAATAAACAAGACTTTTCAACTAACAAGTTGATCCAATGTAAAAAGAGCATACTGAGTGAAAGCTAACTTACATTGTGAACATTATCCTACTCGTAAATGACTCTACAATCTTAAGAGTTGACTCAAAAATTCCTGACCTGCAAGGACAAGTGTTTTGGCTCTTGAAGACAATACTTAGTGCTTATCTTCAAAAAAGGAGGTGTTATTGCATGTTTTTATATAACTTTTGATAAGATCACCACAATTTCACTGATGGATTAACTGGCAGAAAAGATTAAGCAGTTTTATCCAAGTTGATATATGAAGTCAGTATCAAAGGCTGAACAAACATGGTTCATTGAAAAGATAATTTAACTAGTTAAGTAATTTAGTTAAATTAGATAAATTAACTAATTTAACTAGTCACAAATTCTGTTCTCAGCTATACAACTGATTTACTGCTGACTCCAGCAAGTCCATAGGTTCATAGATGTTAGGGGTGGAAGGGACCTCAGTAGGTCATCGAGTCTGACCCCCTGCCCTGGGCAGGAAAAAGTGCTGGGGTCAGATGATATCGTCTGACCCCAGCTTGCCCTCTTTGGTAGCCCTCAGCCGTAAGGCCCCCAGAGGCAAGCCAGGGAGCAGTTTCCCATTTCCATAAAGCGGGCATAAAGCTAAGACCTTCGCACTCCAGCAGCTCAGTGGGAGGTTTACTGTACACTACCTCGGCAGGTCCTATCCCTGTGCCCAGTGCAGCTAGGAAGACGGTCCCCATGGTCACGGTGTGTCTCCTGCCAGGCAAGTGCAGACCAGGCTGGGTCTGAGCCCACAAGAGAGTATCAGGGGAGGAGGATCATTGTGGTCCTGGGGGCCCAGGAAACAGATAAGAAGCGAGGACTTTAGGTGCTGTGAGTTGGGTGGGTGTGCTGTTGGGAAGCTTCCCAGCATAAACACGCGTGTACGCCAGTGCAGAGGTCCGACTCGCAGGCGGGGGCTCATGGGCAGCCAGGAGGCGCTGAGCCCACGTGAGCCCTGGGACTGGAGCTGGCTCTGCGCTTCCCCCGGCTTGTCCCTGCCTCGGGGTGGGCTGGGCCAGGACATCTCGGCCATGGCGCTGCAGGGGCGGTGGGTGCTGGAGCTGGCGGGGCTGGCGCCCATACTACTGTGCGGCATGATCCTGGCCGACCACAGCACGTGCATGGAGCGCCCGGCCCTGGCCCCTGTCCCAGACGTTCAGGGCCGCGGGAAGTACTCGCTCCCACTCGACCTCAAGTGGTCACTTAACTTGACTGTGCCTTCCTTTCCCAAACTATAATGTGAGAGTATTAGTGATTACTCACTTTAATAAAATAAAGCACTTTGTGATAGAGATGAGAAGTTCCTGGTTTCTGAGATTACACTATTCCTCTTTCTGCACTGTGACCAAGGAGACCCTCACATGTAAAAATGCCACAGATATTATATTCCTTGCAGTAGTTAAAAGTAATCAACTGTATCGAGTTAAGTAAACTTTCAGGTACTGAACTTAGGATTTTAGGAATAACAAGACTCTGGGACCTTAAAAAAATGTTGCACCTAAAATATTTTACCTTCTTTTGTCCCAACTTATCAACTTACTTCTAAACTGTATGTCAAACATATAGCCAGAGGAAGAGCCACTCCATCTCGTCCAGCAGGCTATGCTGAGGCCAGAAAGACTGGAGCATGGCTAATGGTAGGTATGCCCTGCAACAAAATTTGAAGCCATTGGGCAGACACGTCCCTCACTCACTCTGCAGTAACTTGGCCCACTGCTGCTTTGAGCCACACTGACCACACCAAGTGGCTGCCTGTCCCAGGGTTGCTTGCCTTCCTGCCACCAGGGTGGCTACTGTGCTGTACCAGATCTGGCGCAGGGAACAAGGCAAGTTTGACCAGCATTGCCAGATGTATGCTAATAATCGTATTTGTACAATCATTTCAACCCTTCTATGATGTACAATAAATAACACTAGAAGTGATCAAAACGTACGATTATTTGATGCAGTTAATTGATGTAGCATATGAAAAACCCAAGTCACTCAAGGAGTCTCAACCAACTTTCAGGTTTGCCGTCAGCACTCTCTCATAACTGCTTGCCTCAGAATAAGGAAATGCTTCAGCTTTGATGACCCACTTCTCACTCGCTCATTGAGGATTTACAGTGAGCAATGTAAAGTAACTGCATAACAATCACATAACTAAATCTCATTATGTAATAATACTAAGCTTTATTTTAAATGCTATAGATGCTCTTAAATAAACAGAACAACAATATAAGGCAACCTGATGTTACTTAAAAAAGACTACTTATTTGCATACTCCCCCCCCCAGTGAAACTGGCTGTGTAAAGAGCCTGGCCATGCAACACTAACACCAGCATAATTTATATCAGCTTTAGACACCGAAGTAAATTACATCAGAAGAATGAGTGCACAGACAGTCAATTTTTATTCTAGGGTAGGTGTTATTTTAGCACATGACCACTAGATGACAAGGGTGCAGGTAATATAGCCTGTATGCCTACAGTGAAAAGTTGCCCTGCAATTAGATATCAGGAGGCACTACTTCACAGTCAGGGCAGCTAGGATCTGGAAACAACTTCCAAGGGAAGTGGTGCTTGCTCCTACCCTGGGGGTCTTTAAAAGGAGGCTAGACAGACACCTTGCCAGGGTCATTTGACGCCAGCATTCTTTCCTGCCCATGGCAGGGGGTCGGACTTGATGATCTGCTCAGGTCCCTTCTGACCCTACCAACTATGAAATTTAAGTGGATAGTAATTTGCTCGCTCAATTAACTGCTCTTTGTGACAAGGTGCTGTAATAGAGCCTACTGTGAACAGATGCCTCTGAGTCACCGCTTTTCTACCCGCTCTCAATACCCTGTAATCCATATGGGCATATAGCACATTTGTAAAGTACACTGGTAGAGGTATGTCATTTGACCAGATCCTTAGTCACAAAACAGACAAAGCATGAAAGAATGTAGAAGCGCAAGAAAGTATATTGTAATGGCTGCAAAAAAGGGAATGCATTAGGACAAAGATGCTCAACCCTGGCCCACAGGCCAGATCCAGCCTGCAGAGCCATGTCATTTGGCCCACGGGGTTCCCCACAGGTCTGTAAATCTGGCAGCAAGGGAGCAGTGCCACAGCTCTCCTGCTGCCTAATTTCCAGGCCCATAGGGCTGAGCGGGGCCAACACTGGGCCTCAATCCCAACATGCAAGAACCAGGCAAAGGCAGCACAAGGCATCCAGGGCCAGTACAGCAAGTGGGACAGATAAAGACTGATGCCAGGCCCCATGGCCTGATCCTGTTGTCCGGGGCTCCATCCAGCCTGTGGACTGGCCCTGGGCCATTAATCTGGCTCACACAGCCAAAAGGTTGAGCACCACTGTATTAGGACACAGGACACAAAACCACAAAGGAGTCAAAGAAATTCAGGGGGCATCAGAAAGAACAGGGGCACAGGAGAACATGGTATAAGACAGGGAAAATGGGAAGGGAAGGAGACCTGTTGAAGAGGGTAGGGAATATGCAAGCACAGTGAATAATAAGAGATGACAATATGGTAACCTTAGTGGGAGAACAAACAGGCCAGTTGCTAGCTTGTTAGTCTAGTGAGTGGTAGAGAGAGAGAGAGAAAGAAAAGTTGGGGTTTTTTTTAAGTTTAATTTACCATTATATTTGGGGGCCTGCTGCTTAAGCTTTGAATAGTCAGAGATGGCAATACTGTTATTACAACAATAGAGAACAAATTTTCTTTTTTTTTCTAATGTAAATATAACTTTCAATATCACAAAAATTGCTATGGGTGCGGTACCTAGAGCTATTACTAATTAGGGATAATTCCTGAAACTAAAGTTAAATTTGTGAAACACTGGATTTCAATGCAATGGATATTCTGATGCCTATATGCTTTATTTTCTTTTTAAACAAAGAATCCAGTATCCTTTTTTGAATAAATATTTCAGTTTTCCTCAAACACTATTATTTACTGAAGAGGAGGAGGGAGTGAAAGGGTCCTGCCCCTTGATATTTTCCTATTATCAAGAAAATGTAAGATTAAAAAGAAGATTCATAGTGCACCAAAATGTTTCTACATAAAACTTCACAATGTCTAGTGGCACAATTTTATGAGAAAGAACATGGCATTTCACTACAAAAAATATGAACACATCTTCTCATATAGAAAATACAAATCTATCACTTTGGAAATTGAAAACAAATCTATTTTGAAAAAATTCTTAAAAGTTTATTAAAGTTATCACTATGCTAAGTAAATATACATTCAATCTACTGTTTAGGTGAGTAGCTCAGAGAAACATTGTATGCAGTAGACATTAGACCTCTTTCTTCCCAATGTTAACATGAATCACTGTTAAATGCTTGGAATGCCATGGAGGTTAGCAGACATGACTAGTACTCAACTTAGGGGATTTTACAGCTTCTCTCAGTATTTAATCAACCTCTTCTTTCTATAGCAAAGAAATATGAGGGCTGACAAAGGCATCCAGCAGTATTTAGGTTAACTATTTATTTTCTTCACAAGTTAGCCAGAACCATGAAACATCAACAGAAGTTCCTTCTGCTGCCCAATTAGAGTAAAATGCAGCAAGAAATCTTTTAGTGAAAAAAAAATTGAGCATAAATTGAGAATCTGTAGTTGTAGAATGTAGAAACAGTTTGGAGAAATTCAGAAGACTGGAACAGTACTTGCCTGGAATAGGGGGGCAATGTTAAGCATGAGAAAGGGAGAATGCATGCTTGGAAAGTGAAGAGATTTATTGTCAAACAAGCCTGCATACTAGGGGTATGCAAAACAGGCCATGTTTGATTTGGCCGGAATCGGGAAAAGCGATTCAACTTGCTGATTTGGATCACTGTCCCAACTGGGCCGAATCCGAATCTGAAGATTCGATGCTGATTTGGAGAATCAGCGATTCGGCCATAGACACAGCTTTAAATGTTTTTTCTACGTACCTCGAGATACCAGGCGTGGCTCATGAACGCTGTGATGCTGGGGCAGATGGGGTGTCCCACAGGAGCGCGGGGGAGCCCCCCCCATGTGCTTGGCAGTGAACCCCAAAGTGGTTCCAGGTCTGCCACTGAGTGCACAGGGCGCTCCCCCCACCCCCGCATCCCTCCCTGGCTCTGCAATCAGCCGTAGGGAGACCCCAGGTTCCACCCCCAGACCCAGGAGGCACCAGTCACCAAGCTGGGGAGCAGGGTCCCTCACATGCTCCCTGGCAGACCCAGAACTGGACCAGAAGTGCTTGTGGTCCACTTCCAGGTCCGCTGCCAAGCTCCCATGGGATGCTCCATCCACTCCAGCATCTCAGCACTCACGAGCCACCTGGTACCTTGAGGTAGGTAGAAAAAACATTTAAAGCTGTGTCTATAGCCGAATCATTGAATCTTTCTGAACCTCTCCGAATCATTTCAGAGGGTTCCAGTTTGATTCAGATATTAAAGGGTCTCCTGATTAGATTCAGATTTGGAGATTCAGCTGCTGAAGTGGGCCAAATTTCTGCCGAATCAAATCAGCAACTGAAGCTTTGCACAGCCCTACTGGATGACAAATTTATGACAAATAATTTATGTGCAATGAAAATAAAAGGTCCAAAAAGTAAACTTCATAGAAAAAAAAATCATTTGGTTCAGGGCACTTATGATCATTTTTAAAAGAACACTTAATTAAAATATCAGGTGTCAGTTTATTTATGAAGATTAGTGACCAAGCACAATAATTCCAATGATAAGCCTTAAAACAGCAGAGAAAAGAACACCTTAAAGGGTTTTTGGCCCACACCAAAATAAGTTATTTTAAATTCTCTTTAGTGTAAAAATATTTTCTATTTTAGTATAATTTAGAATATGTTTTCAAAATACAAATTCTACAGCATAAAATTCTATTAAATTGGGATTCTTACCATATACAATAACATGCACATAGGAAGAAAGACAAGCGTATAATTAAACTAGATCATTCAAAAGGTTTATTGCATATAATTCAGAGGGATATTAGCAGGACAAAGATAAGTTTATATTTGTTTTTTAAAACAACAGATATATGTATCTGCTTATTAGAATTGTAGATAAAGTTCTGCTTGAGTTTCCAAAATTTGATTTAGTTTATGCTGTTTAGATATTTATACTTTATATTTAAAATATTATACTTATATCTATAAAGTATAATAATATTATACTTTCTTAATTTCTTTCTTTAGTTAAAAAGAACCCAACAGGAAATATAAAACAAAACCAAAAAAACCTTGAATGATAAATAGAATTTGAGCAATTTCAGACAATAACCAGAAGAAAAAAGGTAGTCTATTTTTATACACTACCTTTTTCTGTGCTCCCATTAATTTTAGGTATGAAGTCATCAACTTGTATGCCTAGGATTGAGAAAGGGTATTATTTCTGGAACCAAAAAAAGTGGTTTTTTTTTCTTTTTTAGTATACAGCATTATGGAATTTAGCTGGCTCTCCCAGCTGTTTTATCTCAAGTATCCAAGTAGTAACACCAAACAAGCATGTTATGCCCCATAATGAAATTTTAGACGAGCATCCCGCATCACATACTCTATTTCATTGATCAAATGTACAGAAAAACAACCACCTCCCAAAACCTACTGTCTATTACATAAAGGTCCTCTTTTTTAACTTTTTTTTGGTACAAACACTATTGAGCTCTGAAAAAAGTGAAGGACAAAAGTTAGTCTGGATAAACATTTTAAAGTAGCAGCACCCTCTGCTGGCAATTGTTACATCCATGCTTATTTAAATTTTAACAAGTGATATTAAAATGAATTCAACAATTAAAGAGAAAGAGCCACTGAATGTGTAACCTGAAACTCTTTTTTCTAACTGTCAGAAGTACCTGGAATATAGCGTTATAATAATAATAAATAGAGTAAAGTGAGGAAATCCAGCTTTAAACAAAAACCATTAATATTACACCTACCTAAACTGTTGTGTTCTTTAAGAGTTTTCTCTTGAAGATGTTCTAACCGTACTGTAAACAGAATTCCAAGAAAAAGATATTTCACAGATTAAAAGAAAAATAAATAAACAAAACATTTTTTGACTAGCGACTAACCTTGTAAAGCAGTTAGCCGTTCATTGGTGAAGTCACTGTCAGCTTGCAAAGCTTCTATTTTTGCCTGAAGTTCTTGTTCTCTCTCTTCCATTTCATCTACTTTATGTTGCAATTCTTTTTTCTCAGCCAGGCCCTTCTGCTGGATTTCTTCTTGTTTTCCTTCTGCAACCTACTCAAAAAAAAAAATAAAAAATCAATTGTCCATTTAAAAAGAATTAATTACATTTTCCCATAAATATTCAGGAGTGACTTCCTTATTCACCACCATTAGAAACATTCAAATACTTGTGTAACTTTTCTAAAACTCATTTCCAGTAATAAAAACTCACAGAGACCTCCTGTTTTCACAATATGAAGCTGTGTTTTTTCCCCAATTCCAGGGCTCTAAACCCTACAGGCTTTTTTCACCCAGATACACCTTGCTTGGAACACAACAGAGAAAACAACATGACAGAGCAATATTTACAATTTTAACTAAGTTTATCATTTAAAAGATCAAACATCTCAGTTTTACTGGACCAGTATGAATGTTCAAGAACTTTCTACAACACCGTAAGCACTTCTTGGTTCACCAGCCAAAAGAGTTGGATTTGTCAAACAGGATAGAATGGCCACTGACAAATGTGATAGAAATGTGTGTGGCTTCTTCCTTGTTAATTTAAAAAGAAAAGCTGTCATGATGGCAACAGACAAAATAAAAGAAAGTTTTGAAAGATTTTTCTCCATATCCTTAAAAAAAAAAAAAGCTGTAACCCCGATCCTTATTTAACAAATCGTTCAACATCAACAGTAAAATTATATTTGTGAAACCAATACTCTAACATTCCAGGTCCAGATGCTAATGATCAGTATGCATTCTACTTTTATTTTAGAAGATAAGTTTACAGTTGCTAATGTGGGCTATTTTGGTTTTTGATCGCCAACATAACTTTTCTAATGTAGTGATCACTGTTTCAAGAATCTGTAAAAGCAATTTACTTTTTTAGTTTGAGAGAAAAAGTGGTTCTGGCTCAGATCCTTTACTAAGATTCAAGAAACCCGAGTTACAAGTCCAAAACCGTGTCTGACAACTCTGACAGTCTCAATCTCTTTGCCAGTTCTGAAAACATAGAGATACTTATCCTTCTTCCTTCTTTTCTTCATCGCTCCCACACATTCAACATTGCAAGCTCTTTGGGTGTGGACTTTTTCTTACAATTAGTTAGGGTTACCACAAAGGAGGTTTAAAATTAAACAGGAGGAAGGGAGTTTCTTTTAGGATACTTTTTATTGCACATGGAGGGCATTTTGTACCCAAAAGCTTATTCAAAAGTTCTCCCACCTATATAATCTATCCAATAAAAGATATCACTAAAACAAACCCTTCTCTCGCCTATGTAACCATCACTGTCCAGGAAAAAGAACTCCGCTCCTATGACAGGGAAGTTATCGAAATCTGCTATTTATAGTGAAAATCCACAACATGAAGAAAGAATCCAGGCTACACAGTGACTTCTACTTCCTCAATTTGTGCAAGAAATGTAACATTATCCCTAGAGGACTTACTATCTGCAAGCCTTAGGCTAATACACACAACTCCAAATATGCAACATAGGACATCAGAAAAAAAAAATGAAGCACCACCTTCCTCTCCTCACCTAACCTACTGCAAAAAAGACAGCAGACTTGAAGCACGCTTTTGGCCTGAAAGCTTGTCCAAAGTCTCTCCCAACTATACAGGCAGTTTAATAACAATAAAATTTTGCCCCAGCCACCCACACTGCACATGGTTTAATGTGCAACGTGTGCAATTTGTGGTACCACAAAGAGGTTTGGGCAGCACCACAAACTGCACGTACCTGCATGTCAGGATCCAGCTCATGAGCCTATATATTATGTGTTATTTCATTCTAGTTGCCATTGCACAGAGATGCATCATGAAATAGCAAAGTCTGGCTCTTTAATTCTGTTCAGTTTGTATTTCCTATAACTGTAAGAAAGGCTTACATCAAATAGTTATTTAAGCAAATAAAAAAGTAGAAGAAGAAACAACCCCTTTTCTTTAAATCATCTCAAAGGAAGTTTCTTTTCAGAAGATTTCAGGTACGTTTAACTAAAACAAAGAATACAGGGGTTAAGGAGCTTGAGGTATGTATTTCTCCATTTATCTGTTGTTAGTTTAAGCAAATTTTTCTGTACCTTAAATACATGTGACTGTACTTAAATACATGTACTGCTTCCATTGTAGCTTTGCAGTTAGTTATTATATAAGAGGTCTGTCCTTACCTTTAGTTTGTCAGAGAGGTCTTTAATTTCATTTACAGCTCCATTGTACTTATTGGCTAATTCTCTCAATTCTTCCTGAGTCCGCTCATTCATTTCTTTCAGGTGAGTACATTCATCTTCAGTGTTACTTAAACTTCGCTGTAAAGAAGGAATTACTGTATATAATTGTCAAAAATATTTTAAAGTATATGGATAGTCATGTGAGTAATCAGTTACAATGACTTCTTTCAAATGCTTGTAAAATGCCTCAGTTTCTAATTTCTGGCAGTAATTGTAACATTAAAATCACTTTTTTTCCTATAATTTTCTATAAAAGCCAAATGGATATGTAACATGTTGCCAAAATATAACCTATATTAATAGCCTCTGCAAGAGGAATCACATGTTAAGTGGAGCGACATGAACTATCTGTGTATAAAAAAGAATTACAGTATGTTTTGGAAATAATTACGATTGCTAGCAATAAAGAAGGGAGGAAAATGTTCCTTTTCTTGGTTCACACATAGATCTCCTTTAACAACAATGTAGCTTTGCAATCCTCTATGGAAGCGAGTATTTACTGTAGAGTCCAGACACACTTTCATTTGGGATAAAGATTGTTTAATATATTTTATAGATCACACAGTTACAAGTAAATTTGTTACTTGCAACTAGATTGTATAACATAAATCAAAATCTATGCTAAGATTTCTTGGATAACTACATTATCAAAGTGATTAAACCACCTATTTCAAAACAAATGATTTAACTATACATAATCTACACAGTGATGGAGGACTCAGACTGGCACTGACTTGGTAGGTGGAGGATATACACAAAGCCAAGCTAGGGTTTAAATACATGTTCTCTCTTTGAGAGACCAACCCAGGAAATAAACACCCTATGGATGTGTCCCATATTAAGAGTTCTGACTATTACAGAATCAAGTACGAAGAGGCACACTTGATGCAGCAGCCACTACAATATTTGACAAACTTATCCTGAAAAGCTGCAAAATTAAAGCAGCAAAAGATAAGCATATTAATATCTTCAGTCTCATAGATTATGTCACCTTTAAACTGAATAGTACTTTGCATAAATGATGAATTGAGTATTACCAAACATCTACTGATCTAAGGACTATGCTTGAAAATATATATGCATATGTGCAACTTTCCTCATACTACTAAAGTCAATGAGGCTACTTACAGTAGCAGAAGCTATTCTTTGTAACAAGCTAATCTAGGATATGAAGATAAAGACAAATTAAGAAAAGCAGAAAAGCAGATTAGAAGGTGAGCTTAATTACAGCAAATAGTGTTTAACATCTTTTTTTTTTAAAAAGAGAAAGGAATTGAGCAAGAGGGAAGAAACAGCAAAGGAGCAGAAGTCACTGGTGAAACAGAAAAGAAGTCAGTTGGCTGAGGATGGATTTGAAGAAATGGAATGAGAACCAGCTGTTGGACTGCATCTAATAATTTAATTTTAGCTACATTCTAAACTGCTTAAGCATGCCGAGCCAAATACGTTTTAGAAATCTTATTTAAAACCAGTCAACCTCCATATTTCATACAATATACTAGTTTCAACATGAAACATGAAAACCCTGAAAAACAAAGTTTATGGCACATTATAACCTGCCTGCCATTTGATAACCCCAGGTAACCTGCCTGCATTTCACCAGCTACCTTCTATCATGTTCTACATTTCCACTCCCATCCCCCCTCACCTGTCTCACACTGTCTCCCATTCCCTCTGATCCTCACTGCCATGCACGTGCATTTTCAGACCTGCATTTTGCACATCGGCTTCTAGTCTACTATGAAAAACACAACACATTTCAGGCATTCTCCCTATGCCTGAAATGTTTGTGCCCCAAAGCTTGCAAAGAACTTTTTTTCCATCTATTTAGCCATCTTGTGTGCATACCAGCCCAGCCTCTGACTTCTTTATTTTTCATTTAATCCAGAAAGAGCACACACCAACTGCTGAAACTTGCTCAGCCTGACGAAGGGTTTTTGAACCCAAAAGCTTGCTTAAAAATTGTTTTCCAACTATTTAAGTTGGTCTAATAAAAGATATCAGATTCACCCAAAGAACCTTGTCTATGTCCTTAGACCAACACAGCTACAACCTACACCCCTGTAATAAAAGTGAGGGGCACCCACATTTACCCAAAGAACTGTGTCTGCCTATCTGGGGTTACCATATTTCCAGGTCCAAAAAAGAAGACACCTGCTGGGCAGAAGGGGTGGGGGGGAGGGGCAGCGACATGCCGGTGCCCTGCCCCTGCCCATTCTGTTGCCCTTCACTGACAAGCCACAGTCCCCCAAGCCCTGCCAATGACCCCCACTCCCAAACAGCAGTAGTCTGCCCCCCACCCCCTTGCTGGTGCCCCTCACTCCCAACCCACAGCCCCCTGGCACTGCCAGTGCCCTGCACACCCAACCCAGTCACCTGTCCTGTGCCCCTCATTCCTGATCTGCAGCCGCTGCCCCCCTGGCAGCCCTACTGGTGCCCCTCACTCCTGACCCGTAGCTCCTGCCCCCCTGCCAGCCCCTCACTCCTGACCCACAACCCCCTGCCCCCCCAGCCCTGCCGGTGCCCCTCACTCCTGACCCACATACCCCTGCCCCCAGCCCTGCTAGTGCCCCTCACTCCTGACCCGCAGACCCCTGCCCTACTGGTGCCCCTCACTCCCAACTCGCAGCATCTGGCCCCCAAGCAGCTCTGGCGTTGTGCGGTCTCTCTCTCCCTGGAGCCCACACAGGGAGCACATGATCCCTGACAGCCAATCCCCAAGTGGCTAGCCCAGGAGGGCAGAGGAACAGGCAAAAACCCAGAAAATTGTCTCTTATTTTAAAAACCTGCCCGGACACAGCGCAGGGGGCCAGAAAACAGGACATGTCCAGGAAAACCCAGATGTATGGTAACCCTACTTATGTCTTTAGACCAACACAGATACAACTGAAAAATAGGAAGCTTAGTTATCAAGTTCTTCTCACTTGCTCAATATGCCAGAGACTGACTACTAGGAAAAATATGCATCCACAACACTTCCTAACAAACTGTACCTGATCTATGAATATAAACACTATCACACACTGGTGCAGTGTAGATGCCAGACAAGCTTGAAAGACTAGCAGTTAGAAAGACTTAAAAGGTCCTACGAAAGTGGTCATAAAATAAAATCCAAATACCTCCACTTCAGAGAGCTTTCTGACCACTTCAATTTTCTCCTGTAGGACCCGCCTCAGGGACTCTTTGGCTGTTGTCTCATAATTGTGTTTGTCTTCCTGTAATGCTATAAGTTCCTTTCGTATACTGTCTTCTGTTTGATTCTGTAAATAGCAATATAGAAGATAGTTAGGATAACTCTCAAAGCAGCAACTCCTAAAATAGGTTAACAGTTTGATATGTATACAAAAAATATTCACATTAAATTTTCATCAAGACCTAGTCTGTCAAGGACTGCAAAACAATTTGGGCTATGGTAACAAAACAATAAGGAAAATAAAATATTTAGAGCTATTGGTTTGACTTGGTATAATCTAGTACAGGATTTCAAGTATTTAGAGTAGAAAAATCTCTAGAACTAGTTTTGATTATAACAAGAATTCAAACAAAATCTGTGTATTCCAACTGATGCACTAGCAGTGCTGTGCCTAACTCTCCAGACCTCCAATTTGATATGTTAGCATAGTGGTTCTCAATCGTTTTTTAAATTTGCTGTGTGTCATGGATTATAAAGAAGTAATGCTATTGTACTGCTATGTCATTACACTACAACAACTGTAAACTCTCTACTCTTTCATTTGCATTTTCCCCTCATTTATATTTCCCCTTTTCTATCTTCTGTTTTCTCATTCCTTCCCTTTGTGTCACCTCTAGCAGCTCTGCACATACTCCAGTTTAAGGAAGTTTACTTGTCCCATTGTACTAGAAAACTGACAGGTCCTAATCTCAGAGGCCTGATGGAGGATACGATCTCAAAGGATTCTTTATGATTTACGTTATGAAAAAGAAAAGAATCAATAAATTCCTTTCAGGGTACTAGTAATCTGCAGCATGCTTCTGCTTCTCTCTCTAAAATCTCAAGCACCATGCTCATCATGCGTTATTTTACATTTAAAAATGTGCATCCACAGGGAATACGGTATAAGATGTCAGCATACACTACTGCAAGAAACAATTAAAACTAGATTATCTATAAAACTGATAAACGCTGAAAACACAACTGTCTAAACTAGATTTAGTTTCCTTATGTGTTTTTGGCATCTTAATAGATCCCAGGAAAAACAATTACGAACAATTGTAACCAAAAAAATTTCCAGTTTAACTTAAGGTTCATCAACAATTATTTAATGAAACGGTTCAGTGTGAACCTTTGCAAACCCCATTTGAAATTTCAAAACTGCACTGAAAGTTTAGTTTAGTATCACTATTTCACTTTAAAATGGTTCCAGAGGATTGTGGTTCAGTATTTCTAAAAACTATACAACCAATCCAAAAAAACTGACATACTTTTGAACAAGCTTGTAATTGGTTTCCCATAACCTCTAGCCTTGATAGCAGCCTGTCTTCATCTATTAAAGCCTGTTGGAAAAAGTAATACATTCAAGTTAAGAGAGCATATTTTACAAAGCAAAAAACCCCAACAGTGAGCATCTCAAGAATGCTCATAACAATAACATTTTGAAAAAGATGCAGAAATTCCCTTGGAAACCTTCAGTTTACTGGATTGATTAAAAGCAATGGTTAGTTCTAACATAGATGTTCACCATGTTACTTCATCAATTAAAAATGTTGTCTCTTAAACCAAGTTGGAAAGAGCCAGCTTTAAGCCTTCCGTCATTTTGCTTTAATTTTTCCTAGTTAAAATTAGTTATAAATTGGCAGCAATGATTTATAGTCCATGTATATTAATTCCTTCAGGGATAAAAATGAAAAGGAAGCATGCAGATACCTGCCAACTAGTATCTGAAGCTTCCTGCGTGACAGCAAGCAGTCGCTGAAGGGTGGCCAACTTCTGTTCCAACATTTGTTCCCGATGTAAGGCTTCCTATGATGAACACACAAACCAACAGTTTAGTTTTAATTTAGAATAACAGAAACAAATGGAGAAGATATCAAAACACTGTTAAATTCAAAAGGGGGAAAAAGATTGGCAGACAATATAAATTGTATGTTCAAACATTATTTAAAATTATGGCAAAATGAGAGCATTTATATTCATTTTATTTATACTTATTTCTGAGGATGAGCAAACTGAAAGATGTTGGCCAACAAGATTATATTCTTAAGGGTTTCAGTTTCAAATCACTACCACATGTATGGTAAATATATTCTGTGACAAAGAATGAATAAATTATTCCTATGATTTTAACAATTGCAGGCAAAGTCCTATTAAAAGTGACTGAGAGTTAATGCTGGAACTAGAGGAACAGAAATTGATTTCTCTTTTTCAGAAGTGAATTTTTACAACAAAGTTAAAATTATATTCCAAGTACATGCTTTAGAAAAAAGTTAGGTTACATTAATAAGTAACAGGCGTTAACTTCTAGTCCAGCCCATACTCATAAGGGAAACAGTAATAATATCACTGCATTTTGTTATTTACTCTTATCATGCAGATGAGTTCATGCTGGGATCTAAAATGATGCAAAAAGAAAAAGCAAATCCACAGAAAAGTTATATTTTTATATTAGACCTGTGCCAGAATTTCTTAAGTTGACAGTTGGTAGCAAGGGCTGTCCAAAGCTTCAGTAGCCGATTTGATTCGGAGGAGATTTGGCCCGATTCGGGGACTGAATCTCTGAATCGAATCAGGAGACCAATTAAAAGCTCCAAACAGATTCGAAGCATCTGAAACAATTCAGAAAAGCTTTCGAAAAGATTCGGCCATAGACTAAACAGGCAGCTGATACAGCTGCCTCCAGCTAGTAAATCTGTTGGGGTTGGCAGAGTGGGGAGAGAACGGGATGTGGGGGAGGGAGGGGTTGGGGCTGGGACAAGCTGCCCAGCCAGGGAAGGCGGGCCACATTACTCAGGAAGGGGAGGGGGGGCAAGGGATGCAGGCAAGTCAGTGCTGGTAGCAGGGACTCTGCCCTGCTGCCGCTTGGCCAGCCAGGGCGGGGTGTGGTGCAGGATGCAGGCGCGGCTCACTCCAGAAGGGAGCAAGCAGTAGCATGGGCAAGTGGCAGGAGGGCATAGCCCCCACAGCTCCCCCCACCCAGGGAGATGTAGGCACAGCCAGAGGAGCTGTGGTAGAAGCCTCCATAGCGGCCCTGCCCGGCCTCAGCTTCTGCCCAGTCGAGCCTCTCAGCACTTAAAAATAAAAAGCCGATACACACAGGTTCTGGCAACAGCCATTGGGGCCTCTGAGGGTTCATGGCAGAGCCCTGCCACACAGCATGAGGCAGTGGGGGGCAGTGAACATCCCTCTCCCTGCAGCCGCAGCCTGCACAGGCGCAGTGTGGCTTGGTAGGGTGCCGTGCGCTCTCTGGGAGCTGGGGTGGCTCCACCTGCCAACTGGAGTCTGGCAGCACTCAGCCCTAGCCGCCTCAGCTCCCAGACTGCGCATGGCGCCCTGCTGAGCTGCGCTGCTCCTGCACCTGCACGATGCGACAGCTGTTGTGCGGGTGCCAGGTGGGGGGAGAGGGTGATCCCTGCTGCCCCCCACAGCTCTGGCACGAGCTCCCAGAGGCCCCAATTGCCGCTGCCAATCCAGAGTATGAGGGTTTTGTTTTGTTTTTTGGAGGTTTTTTTGTTTTTGTTTTTTTTTTTTTTAAGTGCCAGGACTAGGCTGGGGCCAGGCAGGGCAGCCATGGGGATTTCTCCTGCATCTTCCCAGCCTGGGGAGAAGCAGGCACAGCTGTCTGGCTGCGCCTGCCTCTTCCTGGCTGATCCGAATCACCAAATCTTACTGAATCAGCGCCAAATATTCTGAAGCTGATTCAGCCAAATCGAATCAAGACAGTGATCCAAATCGAATCAATGTCCTCTGAATCTGCTGAATCCAAAATCTAATCAAACACTTCCCTATTCATACAGGCACCTCCAGTAGATAGCACTGTCTTCAAAAATATTCCTGAAGAAACCATTGTTATTTTGTTTAACCTTTTATTAAAAGGTTACCTCTTGTAAGGAGCAAATTCTGTTGGTCCTCTCTATAGTTACCATACAACATTATCAAGCAGAATGTCCAACAGAGATTTAGCTATGACCATGCAGATTTTTAAAATTTCACAAATGACAAGCCTGCACAAATGACCATTGGATGTCCAAGTGACCCTTTTTACATTATCATCAGAATTGCATGGAAATTACTCTTGAACATTTTAAAATCTGGATTTATTGCATAATGTTCCCCTCTTCTAGTAAAATATGTATTTCCTAATTTGGGTTATTTTCATTTTATTCAGAAGTAATGAGAGTTCAGTGTTGTGTTCAGCGTACTGTAACAGAAATGTACATCATGGTAGCAGACTACAACTTGGATCATCTCCCCAGGCAGTTCATTTATTCATGACAAATTTTGATTTATAGCAGTATATAGGTAGGTAATATTTTACATATTGTTGTATATAAGCATAATATTATACTTGTATAAAAGATTGTGTGTATGGTTGTAAAATAATGTTTTCAAGAATAAAAATATGGAAGTACAGTATTGTGTTTCCACCCTCTAATGACAAACAAATAAGAAACTCTTTCAAAAAGAGCCTTGATAGAAACATCTAAGCATTAACACAATGCAACAGTGATAGACGCTACACATATACAATGAAGGGTCACAGTCCCTGCCTTAGTCAAGGTAAACAAGATATAAATGGGACAAGTAAACTAAAAACAAATAAGGTAAAGTTGTGTGTAAATGGAAAGTACACAGTTCACAAGTTATATTCAGAGAGACATTTATTCCACATACACGCTCTAAAAAGATTTATACTGACACTATGGGCATGTCTACACCTGCACTGTGCTCTCAGGAAGGATGCTCCTGAGTATATCTTGCCTATCTGCTCCTGGTTAAAACACACCAAATTGAGAAATGCAGCAGCAAAACTACCCTGGGGGCATCCCCCTACCACTCTCCGGTAAGCCAGAACCAAGGATCTCGTGTGGCTGGGGGAGCTCCCTCAGATCAGCTTCCTTACTGTCCCCTTCCAGGTTTGATGCCTGTGAGCAGAAGCAGATAAGTGGGGTATGCTCAGCAGCATGCCTTCTCATCTACATCACATAACCAGTGTAGATACACCTACATGTGTTTCATTTGGTGGCTCCTGTGTTGAGGTCCCTCAGTAAATGAAACTATCATTTCTAGGGTGATAGATTTGACCTATCTAAGCTGTTAAACCTGTCAAGCATCCAATCCTGTGAAGGAAATTCAAGGGTTAAGTAGTCCAACGCCAAGTTTAAAATGAGCAGAAAGAAAGTACACAAAACAAGGTGAACTCCATGAAGACACAGGTCTCATTACTGAAGAACTAAGCTTGGAGAAGGAAATTAACTCTTGGCCTGGTAAACAGCTTCCTTTGTGGTAATTTCCACCCCAAAACTTGGATTCCTATAGTAAGGAAACAGGAATGAAAATGTTAAAGAAGGGGGAAAACAAAGGTAAAAATTTTAACTAAGCATCAGGAAAGTGCTGGTTTTATAACTGGATGCTAAAACAGGAAATAATAAAATACTGTAATGTATTTAACAAACCCAAGGAGACTCATTACTCTAAACAAGGAGTAATTGTTCAAGACAAAAGTAAAACCAACATACATGAAAGATACATCAGGGCTTAAGTGCTCTGCAGAAACCCCTCTCTCAGCATATTTACAGTTGACATCTTGCCTAATTGGATTATAATAAATTCACATGAAAAGAAGAGAAGTGAAAAGTCGGCCTATTTGTGTAACTAGAAATTAAATGATCTAATAAGTTAGTACAGCCACTAGGGGGTGCCATTTAACCTCCTCTAATCAATTAAGTTTGGAGCATACGCTGTTATATCTTAAGAGTGTACCACAAACCCAGAAATTATTTTTGACTGACTCAGATTTCCAAAGCATCTGCAAGGACAATTAACATAACTATCTGTATGTATGCACATTTGCAGGACAAAGTATGCTCATAAAATCAATACATGAAATAATTACCAAGACCTGTAATGTAACTCCATTTCTGGAAAGTTTATTCTTATGACGAGAGTAGTTTTTGAGAACAAAATTTAGAAGTCTTATGCTTTAAGGAGATTAGTTATTCTGTAAAAAAATCTTAATGCATTATCTTTAACTGGATTTGCAGTATTCACAAAATTTAACAGGAATTATCTAAATCTTCTCTGTAGATATTGAAGACATTTGCTAGGTAAACCCTAATACTGAAGATGAAATTGTTCAGAAATTATATAGTTCAGTGGTTCTGTTAGAAATTGTTCAAAAGTTATATGGTTTAGTTAGTGGTTCTGCTAATCAAATGATATTGCTTCACATTACAGGTCCAAGTCTTCTGTTTTTAGGCATGCAAAGGCAATATAGTCAATTCCCACAGGAAAGGAGTATTACATTTCAATGAGCTAATTAAGAAGCAATGGCAATTATTTCCAAAGTGAGACCAACCAAGTTATTCTTGGGTGCAAAGGCAATGTCACTGAGCCTACTTAGTAGCATGTACATTGAAGTTGGGCTATAAAACAGGATTCCAACATTTTAGCAGAGACCAGATGATGTTCTCTTCCCTTTGGCAGGATTCTTCAGAACTATTTGAAGACCCACTTTAACGGCTTGGATCTTGCATAAATATAGCTTGGTATAAAAAAAGGGTGGGGGGGGAGGAATACATCTTGTTACTCCTAGCATTTAAAAGTTTTGCTCACTAGAAAAATCATAAGCAAAACTTCATGCAACTTGGTTGAATTAGCAGTACTCCTAAAAATCAGCCCACCTGGAAGGATAATCAAAGGTGTTTCCCAAAGTGCCATTTGGAAAACAGACAGACTAGCAATAAAGTAGCATCAGGATTTAATGGATTATTTGAAGATTAAGCACAGCGTAAACAAAATGATAACCAGTAATAAGAGAACTGGTAAGTACAAGAGATGCATGAGAAAGGGGACAAGGGAAAATTACAAAGTCAAATTACTCTGAAAAGAACAATATTAACAGGTCTACATAATTTATTCCAGTTGATATGATTGTTTTC
>NW_005842653.1:302221-304352 GCF_000455745.1 Alligator sinensis | reverse complement strand
CTGCTGAATGTCTATTTTTATTATGTGATTAAGACAAAATAAGGAGAAGATCTCTTTCCACAAAAAGTGAGCAAAATGGGAGTATGTTCATTTCTGAATAAGTGGTTCTATTTTTCAAAGCCATTTTAAAAAGGAAAATACAAGAGTACAAATGTATTTTTATGCATTTAAGTAGTTTGGTTTGCATAACACTAAAACTAAAATATCAATTCATTTGACATGCTGAGCACAAGAAAGAACTGCTTGATTCTTGCTATAACAAGATTCAGGATGTCTATCTTCTTTAAATGAAGATAAAAACAATTTCAATAGTATTCACTCTAAATGATATGAGAAGACAGACACAGAGGATCTCATACAACCAATATACATATTTTCATCCAAAGCAGGAAATACTTCTTTAAGAAATGTCCTTCAGATTTCAGCCATTATCATAACAAACCTCCATATCATAGAATCATAGAAAATGACGGTTGGAAGGGACCTCAAGGGGTCATCTAGTCCAACTGCCTGCTCAAAGCAGGACCATCCTCAACTAGATAATCCAGCCAAAGCTTTGTCAAGCTGGGCCTTAAAAACCTCCAAGCATGGAGCTTCTACCACCTCTCTGGGTAACCTGTTCCAGTGTTTTACTAGCCTCCCAGTGAGAAAATTCTTCCTAATACCTAACCTCAACTTCCCTTGCTGCAACTTGAGACCGTTGCTCCTTGTTCTGTCTTCTGCCACCACTGACAACAGTTCAGCTTCATCCTATTTTGAACCCCCTTCAGGTAGTTGAAGGCTGCTATTAAATTCCCTCAGTCTCCTCTTCTCTAGACTAAATAAGACCAGTTCCCTCAGAAGTCATGTCATAGATCATCACCTTGCTGGGGTCATCTGACCCCAGCATCCTTTCCTGCCCGTGGCAGGGGGGTTGGACTTGATGATCTGCTCAGGTCCCTTCCAACCCTACCAGCTATGAAACTATGTCCCCCAGTCCTCTCACCATTTCTGTTGCCCTCTGCTGAACTCTCTCCAATTTGTCCACGTCCTTTCTGTAATGGGTCCAAAACTGAACACGCTCAGGCCCAAATTAACCCTTTAGTGGGCCCTGTGCAAACAAACTCAGGGGGCCCTACTTAATACTGTATACATCTTTTTCACTTCATAATTATAATACAGGTTTCCCTTGATTTATGCAGAACATGCATTCCTGGAGAACGCCGCATAAATCTAATTTGTATCAAGCGAACCTACTTTATAATGCAACAAATAGGGATAGGTTACCCTGTCGGCTGCTCCCAGGACCAGCTGGGGTGAGTGTGGACAAGAGGAGCCCTGGGTGGTGCAGGGTGCAGCATTCACCCCAGCCCTGGCTGCAGCAGCTCCGAGAGCTGCTGCTGGGCTGCGCCATGCCCCAAACCACCCAGGGCTCTGCTTCCCTGGAGGCACTGTGCCCAGAACCCCCTGGCGCGGCAAAGCCCAGCAGCTGCAAGCAGGTGGTGTCCACCATTCCCAGGGCTGCAGCAGGAGTGGGCAGTTGCCTGCAGCCAGATAAGAGCAGGCTGGGGCCAGTGGCCACTGCAGGCTCAGAGGCTGCAGGCTCTTCGTGGCGCTCTGCCCGTCTCCAACCCTGCAGACTAAAAGGGGAGCCTGCAGACTAAAAGGGGAGCATATAAAAAGTGGAAACGGGGAGAGATTACCAAAGAGGAGTATATCTCCTCTGCTCGCACTTGTAGGGAGGCAGTTAGACGGGCCAAAGCTACCATGGAGCTGAGGATGGCATCCCAAGTAAAGGATAACAAAAACTTATTTTTTAGATATATAGGGAGTAAAAGGAAGGCCCAGAGTGGAATAGGACCCCTACTAAATGGGCAGAAGCAATTAGTGACAGACAGGGGGGACAAGGCTGAACTCCTCAACGAGTTCTTTGCCTCAGTGTTCCTAAGTGAGGGGCAGGACAAGTCTCTCACTGGGATTGTAGAGAGGCAGCAGCAAGGCACCAGACTGCCAAGCGTAGACCCTGAGATGGTGCAGAGTCACTTGGAGGAACTAGATGCCTTTAAGTCGGCAGGCCCAGATGAGCTCCATCCGAGAGTACTGAAGGCACTGGCTGACATCACTGCCCAGCCACTGGGCGGGGAATTTTACC
>NW_005842653.1:301060-301357 GCF_000455745.1 Alligator sinensis | reverse complement strand
AGGAGAGACTAGAGAAACTGGATCTATTCAGCCTCCGCAAGATAAGGTTGAGAGGCGACCTTGTGGCTGCCTATAAGTTCATCACGGGGGCACAGAAGGGAATTGGTGAGTATTTATTTACCAAGGCGCCCCCGGGGGTTACAAGAAATAATGGCCACAAGCTAGCAGAGAGCAGATTTAGATTGGACATTAGGAAGAACTTCTTCACAGTTCGAGTGGCCAAGGTCTGGAACGGGCTCCCAAGGGAGGTGGTGCTCTCCCCCCCTACCCTGGGGGTCTTCAAGAGGAGGTTAGATA
>NW_005842653.1:298804-300782 GCF_000455745.1 Alligator sinensis | reverse complement strand
GCCCCTGCTGCCGGCAGCTCCTGGAGCTGCTGCAGCTGGGGTGAGTGCTGTGCCCCGCACCACCTGGGACTCCGCTTGTCCACACTTGCCCCAGCCGGCCCTGGGAGCAACTAACAGGGGAACCTATCCCTATTTCTTGCATTATAAAGTAAGTTTGCTTTATGCGAATCCGATTTATGTGGCATTCTCCAGGCATATGCCGATCACATATATGCAAATTTACTTCGCATATACCAAATTTCGGGTACAAAAGGGTCATCGCATAAAAGTGAATTTGCATAAATCAAACCTGCATAAAATCGAGGGAAACCTGTACGTAAAACAAGCACAACTGGGCCCCTTCTTCACTCAAGGCCCTAGGCATGCGTCTCATTTGCCTATGGTTAATCCACCCGTGAACACAGTATTCCAGATGTGGCCTCACCAGTGCTGAACAGAGGAGAATAATTGCTTCCCTTGACCTGCTGGCAACATGCCTACCAATGCAGCCCAGTTTACCATTAGCCTTCTTTGCAATGTGGGCACACT
The DNA here is from genome assembly GCF_000455745.1 of Alligator sinensis. Taxonomy (NCBI): domain Eukaryota; kingdom Metazoa; phylum Chordata; order Crocodylia; family Alligatoridae; genus Alligator; species Alligator sinensis. The sequence continues at coordinate 300,254 of NW_005842653.1, read as the reverse complement.
GTTGGCTCATATTCAGCTTATTGTCCACTGTAACCCCCAGGTCCTTTTCTGCAGAGCTACTGCCCAGCCAGTCAACCCCCCAGCCTGTACTGGTGCATGGGATTGTTCCGTCCTACGTGCAGGACTTCACATTTGTCCTTGTTAAACCTCATGAGATTTCTTTTGGACCAATCCTTTTGACCTAGGTCACTCTGAATCCTAACCCTCCCCTCCAGTATATCTACTACCCCCACAGCCTGGTGTCACCTGCAAGCTCATTCAGGGTACAGCACTCCATCCCATCTTCCAGGTCATTGATGAAGATACTGAACAAAACCAGTCCCATGACTGACCACTAGGGCACTCCACTCGATACCGGCTGCCAACTAGACATGGAACTATTGATTACTACTCTCTGAGCCCGATGTTCCAGTAAGTTTACTATCCACCTTCAGTCCATTCATCCAGCCTGCATTTCCTTAGGTTGGCCTGACAGAACATTGTGGGAAACAGTATCAAAAACCTTGCTAAAATCAAGGTACATCTACTGGTCTTGCCACAGCCACGGAGCCAGTCACTTCATCATAGAAGGCAATCAGGTTGGTCAGGCATGACTTACCCTTGGCGAATCCATGCAGATTGTTCCTAATCACCTTCTTCTCCTCTAAGTGCTTAGAAACGGATTCTTTGAGGACCTGATCCATGATTCTTCTGGGCCTGATGTGAGGCTGATGGGTATGTAGTTCCCTGGATGCTCCTTCTTCCCTTTCCTGAATATGGACACTACGTTTGCCCTTTTCCAATCATCCGGGACCTCTCCTGAACACCTTGAGTTTTCAAAGATGATGACCAGTGGCTCTGCAATCTCACCAGCCAACTCTCCCAGCACCCTCGGGTGCATCCCGTCCAGCTCCATGAACTCGTATATATCCAGCTTTTCTAAATAGTCCCTAACCTGTTCTTTCGCCACTGCTGGATGCACATCTCCTCCCTGAACTATGCTGCCTGGTGCAGTAGTTTGGAAGCTGACCTTGCCTGTGAAGACTTAGGAGAAGGCGGCACTGAACATTTCAGTCTTTTCTGCATCCTCTCTCGCAAGGTTGCCTCCCCCATTCAGTAAGGGAGCCACACTTTCCCTGATACTCCTCTTGTTACTGAAATACTTGTAGAAGTCCTTCTTGTTACCCATCATATCCCTTGCTAGCTGCAACTCCAAATGCGCTTTGGCCTTCCAGACTTCATCCCTGCAGGCTGAGCAATGCTTTTATATTCTTCCCTAGTTATTTGTCCAAGTTTCTGCTTCTTATAAGCTTCCTTTTTGTGATTTAGTTTACTGTAGAGTTCCCTGCTAAGCCAAGCTGGTCTTCTGCCATACTAGCTAGTGTTCCTGCACATCAGGATGATTTGTTCCTGCGCTCTCAGTAAGGCTTCTTTGAAGCACAGCCAGCTCTCCTGGACTCCTCCAATTGTG
>NW_005842653.1:276787-298794 GCF_000455745.1 Alligator sinensis | reverse complement strand
TCCTGACTTCATCCTTGCAAGCCCAAGCAGTGCTCTTGTACTCCTCCCTATTTATTTTATACTAAATGGTTTTAAACATGAACCTGACAACTCCATTTTAGCCAGAAGTAGTAAGTTATTCCTTTTTCTTCTCACCAAAAAAGCAAGAATTCTAAAAGGCACATATGTTGAGGCTGAATTCTTTTCTTTTTAAAAATGTCATGGTTACCAGTAAGAGTACTAGACAGAGTGAAGCCACAATCAGTTAGTCAGTAAACATTAATATTACAAGCTGCATTTAACTGGTACATGGAAACTACTGAAATAGTATATCCGAAAATGGGCAACAAGCCTGGAGTAGATAGCAGCAAAATTATTAATATCAATACAAGTGAGAGAATCTTCTTGCTGGTATTCCAAAAACTAAATCTTCAAGAGAAACACAATTATTAGGAGATCCAATTTCAGTACATGAGTGAAAGAGACATAACAGCACAACTGAAGAGCTAAATAATTCCTAGATATCCATAAAAAAGTATATTTATAACCATTAACCATGCCCCTAGAAGAGTCAAGTGCATTAATCTGATGTTCACTTTGGGAAGAGGTAGAAATAAAAGACAACACAGTACATGAACATGAATTTATTTGTCCCTTGTTTTTTTTCCTAATACACTGAGAACTCTCTTTTTTTTCCTGACTTCTCTATTTTGAGTGAGATTTCAGAAGACAAATTATATTGACACCCAGTCAGTAATTCAGGCAGTCAGATAAGCGGAAAAACACAAGGAGGGTTTTGAAGAAGCAGTAGTCTTCAGACATTCCCATCTAAAGCAGGAAGTCTCAATATCAATTATCAGCACTACAAACTGCATGCTAACAACATAAATGTCATACTGGGTCCTGTTTTCAAGAGTAGCAAGTTGCAGATCTTTAGATAAGTGGTCCACAAAAGATGGCTATGATCAATCAAAAGTATATGAATAATCACATTTACATAGAGGTCTACAACACCATTTAAAATTTCCAAATGGGTCCACACCTCCATTATAAATTTTAGGGGTCCGCAAATGAATGAATGCTTGAAAACTGCTGCTTTAGATGGAAAACATGTACAGAGTTTGTCTAGTGCAGTGGTTCTCAACATTTTTAGACTCAAAGCACTCTTCAACAGACTCAAGCACCCCTTGGAAAATGCCAGCTCTCAGTTTTCACTTGAATTGTTTACTACAAAAAATAATAAAGCCAATACTTCTTTTCCAAAGAATGTAAAAGACCAAAACAGGTCAGAATCCTTTAGCACTATAGATTCCAAGTTGATCTCCCTGGGTTTTATTTTGGGAATCATGTTTGTACACCTAAATAGTGCTAATGTTGTATGGTACTTCACAGCACCCCCGACAGGATCCCAAGGCACCTTAGGCTGCTGCGGTACCCTGGCTGAGAATCACTGGTCCATCCCCTGTCTAACCCTCTCTGGCATCGGCCATTTTTGGTTTAGGGATGTCAGAGAACTGTTTCATTTGATAGCTATCAATGGATCTGACCCTCCATGAATCTGACCACATGCAAGCCAGATGCTGCTATATTATCTGTAAAAAAAAATATATATATATATATTCACACAGGTAACAACATATAAGTGTAACTCCCATACACTTTTTATGCTGTTTGAGGGAACAAGCAATTAGTTCTTACCTGTCGCCGTTTATAAAATTGCATTCTGAATGGAAATGCACAAGTATAACAAATATAGAACATTAAGATACTGAACAAAATTCAAGTACTTTGCTGCACAGAACTGTCAAATTAATTACTTAGAATCTTAACATTAAAAAAAATACCTGCAGATACTGTGAAAGCTGAAACAGTTCCTGAGAGTACATACTGGGAGTGTTAGCAGCAACCTGTGAAATGAAAGATTCAAAATTGTGTTGGACACTCTACAAACTCAGATGATTAAAAAAAAATCATTTAAATGTCTAGAAAATAAAATCTTTTTATGAGAAAGTTTATCATCTATAATTTCTTTTCTCTTAGTCCTTTACTATTCTATTATTACTATTTTTTTGTATTTTAGTATCACTTACAAACCCAAATCAGGAATGAGGCCCCACTGTGCTACACATAACACAGAATTCAGAAATAACCAGTGACCCAGGAGAGCTTACATGCTCAACTGAAATACATCTGGGAAAGGGAACAAGATGCATACAGGAGAAACCACATTGCCAAGGTTGCACAGCAGATCATGGCACTACTGAAACTGAAACTCAAGTCTCTGAGCAGTTTTACACATGCAAGTGCCACAGCGCTGAGTGTATATGGCCACCAGGTAGCCTAGAGATCAGCTCCTGCACATAAGTCTGGTGGGGCAGAGGGGTGCAGACTGAGGCCCCCATAGGAAGGGAGGGAATTGGGCAGGGCTGGGGATGCTGCCCAGCTGGGTGGTGCATGAGGTTTGGGGCCTGGGGCCAGAATGAGCAAGTGAGGAGCAGGACAGGGCCGTGGGCACCTCGTCTGGAGGGCAGGGGGTGGGACCGGCTCCCTGCCACTGCGCTCACTCCCGGAGCCCACAACCCCATGCCACTGCCCCTGCTGCTGCCATGCAAGCAGGGGACACCTCTCCAGGGCAGCACGGAGTTCAAAGAAGCAAGGAGCTTCCCCGTGGAGCCCTGCTCTGCCCTGCCGCATCGGGTTGCACCCTCTGGGCTGCAAAGGGATCAGGGGCATGTGGGGTGGGGGAGTGAGGGACACCAGCAGGGCCATGGCTGGGAGTGAGGGGCCTGGACCTGCATTTTGTTAGCTAAGAGGGAAGGGAGAGCTTTGATTTTCCATGATAAAAAACCCACAATCAAATACCAAAATTTATAGGTATTTAGAATTTTTTTTATTATAGTGATCGAGGCACTGGTAGGCTTCCAAATTGCTTTAAATTGTCAATAGATCAAGTAAACCTTGTGTTCAACTGATACCTACATATATAGTGGCCTTTCATTTTAATCACAGATTTTGGGGTTTTAATCAGAAAATTTGCAGTTTGCGATTTTTAATCAGGGAAAACCAGGATCCCTGCTTATAATCAATCTCTTTTATAAACCTGTCATGTTAATGGCCCCACCCAGCCCCGGCGAGGGGGGCAGTCTGGGCTGTGGCACATGAGGCTGGTCCCACTGCCCCTAAGCGCAGAGGTGCTGCCTGGCATGGAGCGCAGCCTACCCTGTCTCTGCACACAGCTCTCAGGCACACTGGGAATTGTAGTTTGCGGAGCCAGGTGGCATGGCAGCCAGACTCAGCTTCTCAGTAGCCCCCACAGCATTGGTTTGCTCCGCCCTCATACTTCTGGCTGCCTCTGCCAGCAGTATCATAGTAAGAAATTTTGGTACCTTAGGCAAAGCCTGCAGTGGCAGCTGCCCTCGCCCCATGCACAGATCTTGGGGGGGCATGCCCCCCCATGCTTGCATGGGAGCGCATGCAGCAGCAGAAGCCGCTCTCTCCCGTCCCCTCCCCAAAGCGAGCCACTCATGGCTCTGTCCCACATCCTGCTCCGGCTGGGTAGTGCCTGTTGGCTCCCCTTCGCTTCAGTGCCCAGGGCGGTCACCCCACTCACCCACCCTTGCTACAGCACTGACTACCAGCGTCTCTGCCACTGTCACTGGACCCACGCTGCTGCCTCGGCCCCTAGCCCACCTGCCCCACACCCAACACTGCAAGCACCAGACAGAGCATGCAGGTGGCAGATGCCTGTGGGCAGGGCATGCTCAGCCAGGCAGATGTAATGGGGCCACAGATGGGTAGGGAGCAGTGTCTGGGAGTGGGATGGTTGACCAGGGCTGGGGCTGAGGCCAGGACCCAGGAGAGAGCTGAGATCCACTCCCCCTGCATGTCCCTGTAGACAGGCACTGGTTCTGCAAGCAGCCCAAATAATTGCCCAGCCACAGGTTAGGTGGTAGCTAGATGAGACAGTAAGAAACTTAAATTTGCCTTTGTTTTATCTTCAAACTATATTGTCAATTTTTTATCCATAATTCTTTTCTCTTAAATAATAAATCCTTTTGTTGTTTTGATTTCTTATTGATTGCACATGGTAAAATGACATCTCAGAGCAAGTGATATTCCAGGGTAGCCCATTCTATGGAAAGGGAGATCTAAAATTCTTTTACAGCCCATGAGGAAACTACCTGGAGCTGGCAAAGATCCCCTGCTACAGCTGTGGGGTCTGGTATAAGTACAGCAGAGCTGAAGCTTGGGGGGAATAAGGAATTATCCCAAGGTAAACCTTGGTCTGTTCCTTGGGACAAGCAATGGGATGGCAGGGAGAAATTTAGGGCTCTGAGGGTACCCCATGGTTGGCTTTGCAACATTCATTTTAAAACTGGTTAAGTTCTTTTGTTGCTACGATTCTTTTAGAAGGCCATTCCAGAATGGTTCCAGGAACTATCATTCCTTTGATGGTTAGAAACCTTCTCCTAATTCCATTTTCAATTTCTCACGGTCAGTTTGCTCTTGTGTCAACACTATCCTATCACATAAAATAGCTTATCTTCCTCGCTGGTGTTTACCTCTTAATGTATTTACACAGAGTAATCACATAGCCTGCCAGCTCTCACTTTGCAAGATCAAATAAGCCAAGTTACTTTAGTCTTCTTTCCCAAGATATACTCTCTAATCTCCTTCTTAGTAGTCCTTCTCCATTCTAGTAGCCCTTTCTCTGCACCTGTTTCCAGTTTCACTTAATTTTTCTTAAACATGGTGACCAGCATTGTACATAGTATTCCAGGTGAGATTTCAGTAGTACGTCCCACAATGGCATGAATACCACTTTTCTTGCTCTACTAGAATGAACTTACCTGATCCACCAACAACACTGTTGGTGGATGGGTGTATTTGTAACAATGTCAAGGAAAACAGAAGCAAATAAATTATTTAAGAGCTCTGCTTTTTCCATCCTATCAGTTATGAGTTGCCCTAGTCCATTCTGTAGTTGCCCTATGAGATGGGTCATTCCACCCACTGGCAGAAAAGATCGCCTAGTGCTGCTGTAGACTAACCACAATCCAAAATATCTAAGACCTACCACCGTCAGTAGCATTTGTTCTCCAATCTATGTCTGGGAAGTTAAAAATCCTCAATAAGGATGCAGAAAATGCTTATGGCACAGATTTGTAGAAAACCTTTTTTATATCAACTTCAGTCTAATGTTTATTCAGTCTATTTAATAGGTAAAAAGTCTTTCAACATACATTTCATATAACCTGACTGCACCCAGCATAATTGTTAAGCTAAAGGGAAAGGAAAAAAAAATTAAATAAAACAGGCAGACCAGCGGACTGATTCAAATGAAAGGTTAAAAATATTTTAGTGAGAAATTCTGAGGAAGGCTCTTTTTGCTACATATTGTGTGTGTGTACCAAAGACCAAAAAGTTTGATTTTATATAAAGAAATTTTGGTGTGGGGCTTAGCTGACCCTTTGAACCATCTCAGAAGATAACTTACAGGCAGCACAATGTTTTGCAGAATGCCTCTCTCCAAATCAGGGTAGAAATACTTCCTCCCCAAAAGATGCACATTCTGTGATGCCTGATGATTCAAATAAAACTCAGAATTGGTAGAGACATTTAATTGAGATTTTTTTGTTTTGTTCTGGAAATAATACTAAAGAATACATAAAAATGGAAGGTGGCATTGCCTAACACAGAGAAAAAGACAGATTCCAAAGACAAGAGCAACAGAAAGAAACTGGGAGACTAATTTCCTACTAATTATGCTTAGAGCAGGTAGCGACTTGAAGAACATACATATACTCCCTAGATATCTTCCAAATTACTACAATTCAAGTCAACAAATAATATATTTTTTAACCAGTTCAAATATAGCTTATCCTTAAATCCATTGAGCAAAAAGTTCCATAACAATTAAAATAAAATAAAAAATGAGTAAGGGCTAACACTGTCTTAAGTTTTAATTTAAATATCCTGCCTTAATTACTGAAGCATTTTCCTCTCTGACTTCCCTCATCTTCACATTTACTCTTGTACTCCAACCCATACAAAGCTACCACAAATCATCTTTGTGCCTCATTTTGTTCATTTTGTTTTAATCTCTCCCTGAATCTGTGTTATTACATCAATTCAAGCTTCTTGCTACCACCTTTGTAGCTCCATATAGCCCTGCTGTTTTCCACTAATCCAAGTATGTCATTCTTCATGTTCCTTTGCCAATGTGCCCACACTTGACCAGCTGTTCTATGGTTTCTAGCAAGTGCAAAACATGTATTTAACAAAGCAGCAAAGCCATCTTTTTCTAATTCTTCCATTAGGCCTGCACCTTACAAAAAATATATTTTTTTTTTTTTTTTTTTTAACTTAAGCATTACCCTCAACAAACCCCAACATGCCAACTTTTGTGATGTGACAGTATATTACTGCACTGTAAACAAAAACAGCCAAGGAAGGTTTTAGTTTTTTATGGCAATATTAAGTTGTAATGGAATATTTTTCATGTATAAAATCTAACACCCCCTATTAGTTCATGAAATATACAATGACAGCAAATATTAACTCTTACCACAGCCCTTTCTAATCAGTATGTATTTACTTAGATCATGACTGGTATAAAATCCTCAGGGCACCTACCTCTATAATTATGATATTTTGAGATTCAGCAACATTTATGTTTAGAAATAGTAAACAAAATATTAAAACGTGAAATTTTTGAATGAGTGGCATCTCAGAAAGTAATTAGGTTTCTCTCATTCTGTTACCTTTTTCATACTTTTTAACTGAGAAAACAGACAATGCAAAAACCGTACCTTGTCAACAGGACTTGGTAACGGAGCATGGATAACACTGAAAAAAAGAAAACATTAAATAATAAAGTCTTAAATTATACTATTATGAAAGGAAAATGGAACACAAAAGTAGTTCAAATATGCACAAAGGGGCTGGTACTCCTGTTAAATATTTAACCTAATCAATGTTTTATGGTGTGCATGCTGAATTTCTTTTTGTGAAACGAAGTGGTGGAAGTAGGTTTTTCAAATCCTTGCTTTCAGTTCTAAATTGATGATAAACAAATCAATGAGGCATCCTCTAAACTTTCATGACTTTAACAATAAACAGTACAAAACATTTAGAAAATCAGATTTTGTTTAAAGTCCAAATCAGTAAAACAAAACTTCGGTTAATTTGCCATTCCAAGGGAATACAAATAATGGTGAAGTATCCAGTAGCAACCAATTATAAGAGGTTGACAGTTGGGGTAAAGGACACTGGTAGGGAATTGAAACAGAAGCAAATTCACCAGAGCTTACACTTCCCTTTGAATTCAGTAAGATTTGTGCTCCTGTACTTAAGGAATTAGCAAGGAGAATCATAAGGGCCAAAGTGCTCTGGCATCCAATGCCATTTTGATCAGTGAGCACACGTGTACAAGAAGCCTCCCAAGATCCTCACAGTAAGATGCGGAAGGTGACACCACAGGCAAAATGCCCCTGTCAAAAGCAAGCATCAGGTAAACACAGAAAGAAGCCTAATCATTCCAAACACCAGGTTGTTTTTTTTAAGTAAAAGGAAGACAGGTCTTATCTTGTCCCTCTTTCACTGAGAGCCATTCAAAGTCACTTCTACCCCCAAGACTGTCCCAACTTATCTTACTTTGGTTGAGAGAGAGAAAAAAAAAACAAAGCTAAGGATAAGAAACTGCACAGTTCCAGAAATGGGATGCTCATTTATATGTGCTCTTCCACCTTTAAAACTCTGCAGCATTTGCATGGAGTGTACGTGACAGCAACTGTGTTTTTGTTTCATTCATTAGGCCAAACTTAAAGACCTAAAACACATTCAAAAAAGTGTTTCCCCACCCCGTTTTCTCCCCAAAATATGACACTACAAGAATGTTTATATTTTCAGAGAATTATATTAATATTCTCCGTATGTACATATGCTACAAAAATAAAGAAAATTTACCCCGTGCCTCATTTTCATGCTAGTAGCTTCATCAAAAGAATGGTGTGTACATTTACTCTAGTACAACTGCTGTAAAAAATAGCACTGCATTATTTTGCACCTTGAGAAAATACATGGTGAGCTGCACAGTGCACATGAATTCTTTAAAATCAATTTGCTGAAAACTCAATTAGGGCAATAAAAATCAATGTAAATATTTCATATTTCGATCATGCTGCTAAAGTAAAAGAAATAATATTTGGTATAAATAAACGGATTGATGGAGAACCTGGGCAATTTGAGGAGTTATTAAAGTTAGGCAAAAAACTGCTAAGACTCCATGGCCTATTGACATCAATAGAAACCTGTAAGCAGCTTTGAGCGGTTTTTCAATCAGACCTCAAAATACTGTGGATAAACTTAAATATCTGTACAATTTCCAAAAAAATAGTAATAACAATTATTTAAATTTAGGGTACTAGTCATCTGCTTCAAAAAATTTTTGCTTATATTCTGTTGTTTAAAACAACCACTTAAGTGGGGGTGGGGGAAGCTTTCTTTTAACTCCTGCTGTCCTGTCTATACATAGCTTAGTTTATGTCTGCAGAACCCACACAGAATCATAGAAAATTAGGGTTGGAAGAGACCTCAGGAGGTCATCTAGTCCAACCCCCTGCTTAAAGCAGGACCAGCCCCAACTAGATCATCCCAGCCAAAGTCTTTATCTAGCCAGGTCTTAAAAACCTCCAAGGATGGAAATTCCACAACCTCTCTGACTAGCCCGTTACAATACTTTGATACCCTCCAAGTGAGAGAGATATCTGGTTCCATTTTATATACTTCTATTTCAGCACAATCAGTACCCAAAGGAATGAATACAGCAAAGGAACTACATCCTCAATTTCTTTCTGTGCTTACAGAACAACAAGAATGGTTCTCACATGTTGATTTCTTCAGGAAAATGTGTTTTTTAATTACAATAGATGCTAACATAATTTAGAAACAACAGGCAATTCAGCAACAATACGCAAATATTATTGGGTCAAATTCAAGTATAGCATTTTCTTAAATATTACAAAACACAAATGACAAAGCAGTGTTTGCCAGCAAAATGCATACATGTGAAGTTTAACGAAAACCAAACGGTACTGCATTAATTCTTCAAAGAAAATATAGCATATACTATTATATGCAGCTCATGGTTTTCAGCCAATATATGCAAAAATTATCTATATTTCCTCAGTGCTTATTTACCACTTTCCTTTTAAAAAAGCAGATTAACTCTCATAAAATTTTCAGTTATTGTCCAAATTAGAGAGAATGCCAAATTTAAAAAAAATTCTAGTGTTGAAACAACTATTAATATTCTTACCACTACCACCTACATTATTAAAAACTTTTGAAGAAACAAAATTATTACTTATGTGTAAAAAGCTACTTGTGTGTTCCATAATATTTTACACGTATTCCAAATCAGTTTTCCTCCAGCAAATCATTTTTCCCTATTTGTGTGAATCTTCATGTAACAGCCCAAAGTAAAATATTTTAATAAACTACAAACAGTGACTGAAACAAGTGTGAAGAAGCTCTGTGACAGGCAAACCAAGATACAATTACAACTCCTTATAAAACAATGATAAAATCTGTAATTCACAATTTACTGTTTAAAGTTTTTTCCATATCAAACATTATAAAAATGCTTAAATTCATTTTTATAAAAAGTTATCCATAATTACAGGAGTCAACAACAAAGATGTAGAAAACCCACTCAAATTCTAGCCCAAGTCTAAAAGAAATTTGGTCGGGATAGTTTGTATGGGACTCAGCAGAAACTAGCTTCCCTCTCTGAAGGAGGAAACAAATAGAAGCAGTTTAACTCCAAGTGGTAATCCATTTGGAAGTGTAAAAGGCAAAAATGAAATAGCAGCCACATTACCCATAAGTGAGAGCAGAAAGGTTTGAGGCACCAATTTACTACAAAAATGGGAAGCAGAATAGATCTCAGAGTTTCGTACAAGCCTAGAAGAGCAGCAGGAAAAAGATAAAAGGCAGCAGAAGGAGTTGCACAGCATAGTAGTATAAAGCACAAATGGATTTTATCCAACAGAAAAAATTAGAAGAGAATCTTTTTCAGAGAGGGTTTTTTGTTTTGTTTTTGATGTAAACTGAATTTGCCTCTTTTAAAGGCAGTAGCTACTTTTTCCAATTCGGTTTTAGTTTCTCAGGTAGAGAAGGAAAAGAGTTTTTTCAAAACTTGCTTGATAGGCAGCAGGCCATGTAATCTTAATAGGAAAGACAAAAATCATATAATTTACTAAACTAATTTTCCAAAGTACTTTAATCAACATAAAATTAATGTTCTCACCAGCACTAAAAAGCTGGAACCTCATTCAAACATTTAGATTGGCAAGGGTAGATTAACAAAGCTGTAACACCAGTGAATATATAAACCCTTAATCATTTTCCAAAATGTGGTTATTTATAAATTCAACTGCATTAACAGAAGTTTCCAGCTATGATTCAAATTCCTATTGTATACATTTATCTTGTTGAGCAACTGGATAATACACAGCACCATTTTGCTTACAGAAAATAAATTATTTTAACATATATTTGACTCTCAAGTGTTAAACATTACCAGGTTTACTGATAAGAAATCACTCCTTTATTTTGTCACCCCACTATTCTCCCTTCCACATCGATACTGCCTTTAGTCATTTATCATTCATTAGGTTACATATGCCTAGATGGGCATAGATTTTGCATGTTACGTTACACATTTCTATACAAGTGTATCAGTTAACATATTTAAATGTGTATTTATCATCATCAGAATTCAACACTTAGATGCTCAGCATAAAATAGTCTAATTTTAACAGATACAAGTAAATCTGCATGCTTACTCTGATCGTAGTCGAGCTTCCATACCATCTGGGAGAAATAGTTTAATTGTGGAGACTATACATCCATGGGTAACTGGAAAGAAATAAGAACAGGGGAGTCTTAATAATCAATTATTAATGATTAATTTAAAGAATGGAAAATTAAAAAAATTTGGTTTAGGAAATATGTTATATTGTAGTAATTATTGGGCCAACCACGCAACTAGGAACTGTGAAGTGAAGGACAAGAGAAGATGAGAGATGTCTTCAAGCATTGACTTCTATTATCTGTCTGCCTTGTCAGACCTCCCAATGAGAAAGCAAAAACTGGCCGATCACAAGCTTGAGGAGTTGACACTGCGCCAACTCTTGACTTAAGGTGTTCCAGGTCTGAATCTTTCATACCTAGTGGAGCTCACAACATTTCTTTCCGATAAATGCTTATGAACCGACAAGAAACTTAACTATACATTTTAAACACGTTGACAACGTGAGAGATCAGGCAAAAAAATGGAATATGCCCTCATTGAGTGAAGTGACAAGAACAGAGGTATACTAGATATGCTGAACTACTCCCCTGTTTACTGGGAAGAGTTCTAATAATCTACACCTGGAAGCAAAACAGTTCAAAGTTAAAAAGACATATCTATGCCACCAAACATAAAATTCTAATTCCTGGGATCTACCTAGAAATCTGTATTTACAAACAGAGGAACCAACAAGGGCAGCACAGAGGGTGAGTCAGAGTTGCTACTCATTGATAATATTCCTGAGGTTGCATCCAAGGAGACAAAGAATCTCAACTCAGAAATACTTCTAGAAAGCATATAGTGAAGACCTCAGATCTTACCTTCAAGACTCTAAACAAAGGGCATCTCATATTAAGGACAGGGAAAAAGCCACTCTTCCGGAGGAGTGGGATCTAGTTATACTTGAAATCACAGATATGACCTAAAGAGTGAATTTGTGGTTACACAATACTTGTTTCTAATGTGATGCAAGTGAATCAATCTCTCTATAATGTGGTTTTATTAATAAAGACCTAACTATGGTTCTACAGATACTCATTTAGCAACCATAGTTTTCTGTATGATTCAGGAACATGTGACACACTGAAACAGATGTAGGAGCCACTCAACAGCTCAAGGTCACCCACCTACAATCACAAAACAGCCACAACAGTCACTTTATTGTAATGGTTAATAATTATGCCCCACTGCTGGATATGGGTCTGAATCCAACCTGCAAGGAGGCCCATGATCCAGATCCAGCTCAGGAGGGTTAAATGAGTTGGACATCCCTGCACAGAAAAGGGATAACACTTTGAAGAGGATTCTAAAAACAGTAAATGATTCTGAAACTAGGAGAAATGAGTAATTTCTTTCTACATCCAATACTAAAACATAGAAGTATTTTCTTGTTTAGAGCACTACGTTTGCTTCAAGTTGACCTGGACAAATGCATAAATTATTTTCTAGGGTGACTGAAATCTTGAATGATACCATACCACAAAGAGAGAGAACTCTTTTGTGACTCCTCGGCTTCAGACTTGCTGAAAGACCAAGCAACTTTGGAATTCTAAGTTCTTAATAAAGCATTAAGCAGAAAGAACAAATCAGTATACTACTTCTCCCTACAGGTAACTGTAACATCTTTCAGACTACATAATCTATCTTCCTAGTCAGTACTTACTTAGGAGAAGTATTCCTTTTGAGGTAAACCATTTGCTCTATCTGAAATAAGAGCACACAGCCAGCCTGATCTTCAAGTAACATCCAGGATAGTCTTTCAGGACTTCATGTAATTCTGAGACATTACAGATAAACAGAACATAGGGCACAGATCCATGGCTCTTAATTTTCTTAGACTTAATCACATCACTGATATAGATGTCCCTGACATCTATAAAGTAAATAATCTACTGCTGACTGTATAAGCAGAGATTTGATTTCCTGACACTGGGGCACTTAAATGAGAATTTTTTGAGGTCAGGTTTTTACAGAAATACTGACTCTGCAAGAGGTGGATATTAGTATCCACCTAGATTAATATCCTATGGATATTAGTTCAACACAACCTGGAGGAACCAGTGGGTGAATCTACATGTGCCATTAAGGTAACGTGATAAATTCCAGCACAAATTGCACCAGAGTTTATCACAGTGCCTTAATGGCATGTGTAGATGTTTAAACTGCTGTGGTCCAGGGCGTATACAGGGCAGCCCCTGGCTGGCAGGAGACTCAGGGGGTCAGCTCTGGGCTCCAGGAGGTGGCATCAGGGAGTCGAGGGGCCCCAGTGTGCAGAGCCCTATGGCTAGGTGGCAGGCAGAGGGCTGGACTCCTGCTGCTTGGGCTGATCGAGCACAATGTACACCCGGGTCAGTGTTTACGCAGGCATTTAGGTGCAGTTATTTTCACTGCTGTAAGGTAGTACCATCTCTGACAGTACTCCCACAGTGGCAAAAATTAACTTGTTGTGGTCTAATAGTGTTGCATGTGTAGACTGTGATGCTTTACACCACAGCAAATTAGTCTACTGCGCAGTTCAGCTCAAGTATAAATACATTCAGTGTCTATATTGCAATCCTGAGGGTGCAACATTATACTATTAACTGTGCCATTTGTAAGATGAATCAAACCAAGGTCGTCTTTGCTTTCTGTGTGGAAAATGGATAAACCAACCAAAATAACACAATAAAACAGACTAGTGACTGTTTTTATACCCAAGCATATTTGAAGGCACACACTACTGTTTGTCCATGTACTCACTGTTTTATCCCTACTAATTTTTTTTTGCAAAAGGTTCAGATGCTTTGTGTAAAGGGCTACTGAAGTATCACAGTGGAACTTGGCATTAAAGGAATTCACTACTTTTTATACAGCTTTTCTATAGTCATTCTTCTTACTATTAAGTGTAACAGTTGAATTTACTGTACTGAAAGAAATAAAAAAAAAGGGTATTTTCCATGCATTTACTATGAGCATTCAATAATTGTTCATATTTTGCATGTAATCATTTTCACTGAGATGCTGTTGCAATTTAATTGTAATTTCTGTCATATGGACCAGCATGACCATTTAAATCTTATTCACTGATCTGGATGAGCTAATGTTCCTCTCCAAAAGCTGCACAAGAGCACTCATTAACAACACAGCATTATATTGTATGCTCTACTTTTCCGGTCTGTAGCAACTACAGCCTAAGTTCCCTACAGAATCTGGTGGGAAGAATTTAAAATTATGGAAATACTTATTACTATTGCCCAATTTCTAGCAACAGATCTCTTGAGATTCATCTTCTAGAAACCTTATATAATTTGACTTTATTGTCAATACTGATAAAAGAACTGAGATTTAAATTTCTAAGTAAAAGCTCTAAGGCCTCTCAGTTTTTGAACCGTCTTGCACTCAAATACTCCACAGCAGCCCCTTGACATTTTGGTGAGAGTTGCAAGTTTTGCCAAATAAATGTTTCCTAATTGGTTTGGGATACAACATATTCTCCTAAGAATGAATTTAATTTATTCCCAACATAAATTTCAAACAGTATTGAATGGTTGCTAATTTCATGACACTGTAAAATAATTTAGTATTAATGTTTCTTCATGTTCATCTCACAACAATACCAGCTCTTCAAGAAAATCTAGGTGCTCATAAAATGAAGTGGGCTGCACAGGTCTGAAGATTAAATTGGGCATGTTAGAAAAAAAATTTCAAAGAGCTGAACTACTGTTCCAGTAATCTTGGTTTAGAAAGCAGCTCTGGGAATATGGGACAAATGCACACTTGAAGCAGCTTAAAAAGTGAAGGAGGAACTGCTGCTGCTCAGAAGTGTGCACCAGCTGTTACCCTGAGATTGTTATGTGCGCATAAACCTGGAGCCATTCAAGTGAGCTGAACAGTTCCAACATTGACCCTGGATGAAGAAGGGTTAAGTTGGAGCAGTTTTGCTACACTTATACTGCTAAGTTTCAGGCACACCTACAGCATAGCAGCTGCTGTGCTAGTTTGGAACAGCAACTCCTCCTTCACTTTTGAAGCCACTCCAAGTATATGAGGATAGAATAAAAACAACTGAGCAAAGGAAGTGAGCAACAGAATTACTTTTGCCCACATTCAGAGCATTCACAGGCGTAAAAATTCTCCATGACACTTAGTTGAACTGCTCCCAAGTTCCTTTGCACATATTCTTTAAGGCTTTAGTAATCTTTTTCTTTACTATTTCATGTTAAGGGCCAAAGTAAATTCTAAGCTAGAGAGAAACTTTATTTATTTATATAGGAGACAAAATACAGCCAAACAGCAGCAAAATTCACAATATTATTCCTGTTCATTTAAATAACCTGTAAAAACCTACACTGTTCTGGCATCATCTGGGTTTAAAAGTGCAATCACCACCAGTTAAATACCATATTATTTCCCTTAACTCAGGGGTGCTCAACCCTTTGCATATGGACCAGATCCAGCTGGAAATGCCATGTCATATGGCCCATAGGGCTCCTCATGCATGTGGACATTTGGCAGCAGGAGAGTGGTGGCATTGCTCCCCTTCTACTGAAATTTCCAGACCCAGGGAGAGCTCTAGGCCATACATGCTGGATGGGGTACCTGATCCCAGCACACAGGGCCAGGCAGTGGCAGTGCCAGGTCCTAATCCCAGTATGGAGGGACAGGAGGGGGCTGCACCAGGCCCCCAGAATCCCAGTGCACAGGGGGCAGAAGGGGGTGGTGCTGGGTCCCCAGGGCCTAATCCTGGTGTGGGGGTGGGGGGCAAGAGGGGGCGGCACCAGGCCTCTAGGATCCAATTCTGGTGCACAGAGCTGCAGGGGGTGGTGCTGGGCCCCTAAGACCCATCCTGGCGCACAGGGGGCAGGAGGGGTAGTGATGGGTCCCTGGTGACCAATCCTGCTGTGTGGGACATGGAGGGGATGGTGCTGGACCCTACAGTCTGATCTAACCCACAGACCAGACCCATACCACTCATCTGGCCCACAGGGTCAAAACGTTATGCATCTTAACACCTCTTAATACAACCTTTGTGAAGGACTTCTCTAGAAAGGGGACAATGAGTTGTGATACAGCAGGGATGACTAACTGTGCTTCAGTGGAAGCTCTTCAATTTGGTTAACAAACTTAAACGTTGCTAAATTATTCATGTAGGACTTCTTCAGAAGGTGGGCAGCTTGCTGATGCTGAAGAAACCATATGGACAGTCATTTTCTCAGGAAATTTCTGAGGATATTCATTACAGGCCTGCAGCTGGTCTCTAGTACAAGCTTAACCAAGAACAACAACTAAGTAGGGACTAACATTGTTTGAAGAAAAGGAACCTCTTTTATAATTAAGAGAGTCAATCAATCATCAACAATATTTTAACATCCCTCATCCCTTCACTTTCATGAGCACCCCCCAACCCCTACCACTGCGTCCAGTAGCAACAGCAGGTATGGAAGAAAAAAAAACAAGTGACCCCGAAAGAAAGTGGCCCACTTCAGACTTCCGCTGACCATGCCATCAAGCAATTCCTATTGTTCACACCAGCACCATCTTACTGGTTGAAGATATCTGGGATTCTCCTACTTGGAGGGTAAAAAAAGCCTGCATAAAAACCTAAAAAACTAGCAGAAGTCATCACACAGGAACACTTAAGACTGCCCTACAACATAATACTCGATTTAACACTCTGAAGTATGTTTCTCTTTTAGAGTTTCTTTTCAGCAGAATGCTTCCAATAAAAAAGTGTTTGAGAATTGAAATTAAAATTGAAAAAAAGTGATCCATACCCTTACCTTTCCGCGTGTTCTCAGTCACATCTACACCAAACTGGATGATGTCACCAGACATGATCTCACATGGTGGGCTTTCCTCAGATCCTCTGCTCAGTCTCTGACTGTTTATAAAGGTACCGTTACTACTCTTAGTGTCTTGAAGGTAGAACTGCAAAGAAAAAAGTTATACTGCAGTAAGTTTTCTGCAAGAAAAAAGTTTAGTGAAATCAAAGCTACGTTCATTTTACATAACAGACTCAAGTTATAAATGGGAAAATACGGAGTACAGACAAATTACCATTTCCTGAATATATTTCCAAATGTCAGGTTATGTCTATCCATGGCTTTTTAGTTTTGTTCAAATAAATTCAAGTGTTAAGTAACATATCTGTACATTGCAGCATAAACATTAAGCAAATTTGAGTTAACTTTTTTCTGCAATTAATGGGTTAAACGTGTGACCAGCATAAAACCAAAAACAAAACCCAAAAAAACTTTCTTGCAGTGATCATGCTAGCATTTACGATTGTATTAAAACATCTAAAAATTAAAGTTGCAGCTATATTCTTAAGATTCCAGTTTTCCAAGATGCAAATAAGCCTTGCTGTGTAACATGGCACTGGACTTAGAAAGAAAAGGATGAGGAACTAGGACACACAGTTATAGGGATATCTTCTTCCCACCACCACCATGGATTCCCATGAGAAGAGTGAGCTAGACTAGAGGGATAGATGTTGCACCCCAAATATTTGCACCCCACATGGAAAAGTTAATGAGCTGAAAGGAAAAAACAGAAGAGGCCCATCTTCCAACCACCCTTTTGTGTATATATCTGCCTCTTCAATATCTGATTTGTTACTGCCATCTGTAAACTCACTCTTGCAGAACCAAAAGGTGATGCAGGTACATAAGCTCCCCAGAGGCAATACAGAAAAGGGGTCACAATTCTAGTACATGAAAAAGGAAACACCCACAAGCATAAAGACACGGACACACAGACAGCCAATAAGTGCATGATCAGAGGTCAGGAAAACAGACCTTATGATGAGAGGCTATGGGACTCTTCAGCCTGGAAAAGCACAGGCTCAGGGACTATCTGATAGCCACCTATAAGTTTATAAGGGATGCTCACCAGGATCTGGGGGAATGTCTGTTCACCAGAGGACCCCAAGGGATGACAAGGTCAAACGGTTATAAACTCCTCCAAGACCGTTTCAGACTGGACATAAGAAAGAACTTCTTTACTGTCTGAGCCCCCAAGGTTTTCATAGATTTCATAGACATCAGGGCTGGAAGGGACCTCGGAAGATCATCAAGTCTAGCCCCCCGCCCAAAGGGCAGGAAGTCAGCTGGGGTCATAGGATCCCAGCAAGATAAGCATCCAGTTTCATCTTGAAGGTGTTCAATGAAGGCGCTTGAACCACCTCCGGTGGCAGGCTGTTCCAGACCTTGGGGGCTCGGACAGTAAAGAAGTTCTTCCTTATGTCCAGCCTGAAACGGTCTTGGAGGAGTTTATAACCGTTCGACCTCATCATCCCTAGGGGTGCTCTGGTGAACAAACGTTCCCCCAGATGCTGGTGGTCACCCCTGATAAACTTGTAGGTGGCCATCAGATCACCCCTGAGCCTGTGCTTTTTCAGGCTAAAGAGCCCCAGGGCTCTCAGCCTGTCATCGTATTCATCGTCTGGAATAGACTGCCATTGGAGGGGGTTCAGGCACCTACTTTGAACGCCTTAAAGAGAAATCTGGATGTTTATCTTGCTGGGATCCTATGACCCCAGCTGACTTCCTGCCCCTGGGGCAGGGGGCTGGACTCGATCTTCCGAGGTCCCTTCCAGCCCTAACGTCTATGAAATCTATGTGCACAAATTAAACTAAAAAAACCTCTCACATATAAAGATATAGTAATCTTGTGTTACAATTAGCTACAGTAGAGAATGTCAAATGGAAAACTATTTTCAATGTAATGTCCTTTTACATGCAATCAATTTAGTTTTCGCTGCATAATTAACACATTTAAGTTTTAATTACCCTATACTAAAAATTATAGAAACACAGTAAGAATTAAAATAATTTATTTGGATAGTGCAACTAGTAAAAAAAAAAAAAAAAAAACCCCTGTAGATGTTTTAATCAATAGATGCTCAAGTGTGGATACACAATTTTTCAGAACTAGAGATATCAAAATCCTACAAAGTCATCTTGCTTTCAAGATCATTGACAAATCATTTGATCAACAGTGCCTTTTTTCTTTACAGCTGTTAGCAGCAAATTCTAGGGTTTCTTCCAAATTAGTTTCAATTTATTCAAATGATCTTTCTTTAATCCCCCCATCATTTTAGCTTTGTCTCACTAATCCTACCTTAAAAATTAAAGGAAAAAACCCAAAAACAAAACAAACACGCACCTTCTCCCATCCAAAATTGCTACATTTATCTGGACAGGAGTCCAGTTGTATGCCTCTCATACAACAGGTAGAACTACTGCATCCCTGGTTTAGATCAGGAGGTGCAGAGCAGAAGTGCAGCTCCAAACTGTAACTCAGTACCATTTCTGCAAAGCACAGAGTTACAATGTTACCCCAGAACAAACAGAAGTTCACTGTTGGTTCCAGGGGGACGGGAATCTAGGCCAGTTGGAAGCGAGCGGCCAGGTTCCCATAGCAATGGCCACAGCTCTCTGCCAATGCTGTTTGCAGAATGGGAGGGGGGAAAAAGGCAGAGGAGGAAACTCTTTCTTGGGGCTCCCCAGCTGCTGCTGAAAGGTGGGGTGGGTGAATTGACAAGCTGGGAGCTCCCCAGACACAAGTTACAGAAGATGCAATATTATGGAACACTTTTATCTGACACCTCATGCAATGTGAAGTCAGCTTTTCACCCAAGTAGCGTTTTTTAAAGCTGTCTATAGCCATGCATTTGTGACAGCTATAGACTGCTTTCTGTGGCCAGATCAGGCAAAAATTGTCGTTCCTCTCTGCACCCATAATACCTACATGCCTGTGCCCCTAATACCTACATAACCAGTTTAAAGTTAGACTTTTCTTTCACCCTTCAAAACACATGTATCCACCTAGACTAGTGGTTCTCAACCTTTTTTGTACCAGGACCCATTTGTAAACTTCAATAGGCACTCTCAACCCAGTGCCCCTCATTCCCAACCCTTTACCTCCCACCCCCCCAGGCCCCAGCTCCTCAGCGTGTAGGGCAGTGGGTGGGTGTGTGGGGCGGGGCAAGGGGAATGGGGGACCACAAGCAGCCACTTGCAGGCTGGAACTCAGCCAGCCTGCAAGGGAAAAGCCATGGTTTCTCACATTTTTCTCCTTTAAAGGAGAATCCATTTTTAAAAGTTGGTTGATTCATTTTTAAAGTTTGTTTGTGACCCTTCCATATATTCTTCCAACCCACTTTTCGGTCATGACGCACAAGTTGAGAAATGCTGACTTGGACCATTTACTGTCCACAAATCCTGATTTAAAAAAAAAATCTCAAGCTGAATTATATCATATTTCATGGTGTGCAAGTCAAGTTTTGAAGCCCAATTTGCATCTTAAAAATCAAGTTCTACTTATACAATGTGCCAAGTCAAAAAAAATAAAATAAAATCGGAGACAGGAAGCAGTTGGCAGAGCCAATCGCACCTTGTAGTGCATCTGTAGGTGCTTCACAAACAGGTCCAGGGAAGTGATTCTTCCCCTCTGTGCAGCACTGGTCAGGCTACAGCTGGAGTACTGTGTCCAGTTCAGGACGCCAGAATTCAAGTGGGATGCGAACAACCTGGAGAGGGTCCAAAGAAGAGCCATTGGCCTGATTA
This sequence comes from Alligator sinensis, assembly GCF_000455745.1. Taxonomy (NCBI): domain Eukaryota; kingdom Metazoa; phylum Chordata; order Crocodylia; family Alligatoridae; genus Alligator; species Alligator sinensis. Next base: position 278,409 of record NW_005842653.1, on the reverse strand, counting down.
GAGGCCAGCAGGGAAAGCCCTACAAGGAAAGGCTAAGGGACCTTAACTTCTTCATCCTCTCTAAGAGAAGGCTGAGAAGAGACCTTGTGGCAGCGGACAAATTCATAAGGGGAGAGCAACATGAAGTAGGTGACGATCTGTTCACCAGGGCACCCCCCTGGAATGACAAGGAACAATGGCCATAAGCTACTAGTAAGAAGGTTTAGGCTGGATATTAGGAGAAAGTTCTTCACCGTCAGGGTTGCCAAAATCTGGAATGGGCTTCCAAGGGAGGTGGTGCTTGCCCTATCCTTGGGGGTCTTCAAAAGGAGACTGGACAGGCACCTGGCTGGGATCACATGACCCCAGGTTTGGTGACCCTTCTCTTGCCTGCCGGGGCAGGGGGTCGGACTAGATGGCCCACTGAGGTCCCTTCCGACTCTATGACTCTACTAATCTATTCCCAGTCATCCACTAGTTTTGCACTTGAACCAAATGAAAAGTGGCTTATATACTCTGACTTGTACTGTATGGAAATGACAGTCCTCATTTTCCCCAGTTTACCTTCTATGTCATGACAGCCATTAACACCACTAAAAGCAGTACCAGTAACTTACTGAAGTAGAGGTCTACCCCCAATCTATTTAAACATTTGTATATTTAGATATTACTATGCTGCTTTTCTAGGAGAAGTTTCTAGAGGTTACTTGTTTAACTGGTGAGGTACAAAAAAATGGGACTCTTTTATATGCTGAGAATGGCTAGTGCGATAATCTGGGGAATCTGCATGTATTTAACTTGAATTTATTGGCTGTTCTTATGTGTTTTTTGAATCACTTATTGATTCAAAGGACTAACTGTCCTGAGTAATCAGCATGGATCCTAGTTTTCCGTAAAAAACCCAAAATACTCCAATAAAAAAAAAAAAAAAACCCTGCATTTTTCTGCAGCAAGTCTCCTCTTACTGCTGACTGACAAAGAGTGCTGCTCTTCAGGTGGCAAAACCCTTCACTCATGATTGGCAGAGGCTGCACAATGGGCAGACCTCTCAGCCAATCAGTGATGGAAGGAGGAGGGTGGGATGCCATCTTGGCTACTTCCCAGAGTGCCAGCAGCTCCTTCCCTGGAGGGCTGCTGCAACAGCTATAAGAACTGTTGGCTCCCACTGGAGAGCCAGCATTTTATTTTCAGAAAGATTCTTTTCCAGAGATTATAAATATTCTGTGTACAAGTGCAACTTCCATGTTTTACTGAGGCAAACTGATTTCTAGGATCCCTGGTGATCTGAAAGGAACTCCTTCCTCACACCCATCAGTTTCTATAGGAAGTGGAACACTGTCCCAATGAAATCTGAAACAGCTAAATTTTGTGTTAGTTTAAACTACTGAAGTACAACCTCTGGCTAATCAATAAGTAAAGAAGTTCAGATAATGTGTTTTAATGCTTCTGTGTACAAAGTTCTAACTTTAGGAAACATGAAATGGTTCTCGTCAGCAGACCAAATTCAATGGAGAATCATTAAACCTGGCAACTGCACTGATTGGACAACTGGTGTGGTACAAAAATCAGCTGCAGCTACTTCCCTTCTCAAAGTGCAGGGAAGGGCTGTGTGAACTGGAAATTTCCCAAGTGGGCCAAAGGGA